>NW_007726281.1:956799-972308 GCF_000696425.1 Galeopterus variegatus | reverse complement strand
AGTCAGGCAGAGAAAAAGAAATACCACATGTTCTCACTCATCGGAGAGAGCTAAAAAAAACAATCAAATTAATTCACCCACAAACACACACACACAAAAAAAAAAAACCGGGGGGGGGCGGGGAAGAAGATATAACAACTATACTTTTTTTGAAGTTGTTACAACAAGTAAACGGAAAGGACATTCTTGGGGGGGAGGGGAGAGAGGGAGGAGGGCGGGAGGTGTCGGTGATGGGTCATAAAAATCATATACATTGTATATTGACAAAATAAAAATTTAAAAAAAAAAAAAAAAGAAATGCAGAATCCCAGGCCCCACCTCACACCTCAAGAGTCAATTTCTGCTGTTAACAAGATCTCTAGGTAATTGGTATGCACAGTTAAGTAAATGCAGAATCCCAGGCCCCACCTCAGACCTCAAGAGTCAATTTCTGCTGTTAACAAGATCTCTAGGTAATTGGTATGCACAGTTAAGTTTCGGATTCATTCTTAATAGTGGTTAAGTGTAGAGGCTGGCATCTGAATTAGAATACCTGGTTCTCCACCTAAACCACCCATGTGACCCCAGGCACATTACTTAACTTCCATTCACTCATCTGTTAAACTGGAGACAAGAAGAATGTCTACATCAGAGGGTTATTCTGAGGATAAAATGAGAGAATCTATTTGCGTTAAGACGATGAGAGACCATCCACACATGTGCATACATTGTGAACAATGTCTAGCACAGAGCACAGGCATTATGCATGTCACCTTCAGGTCCCCTCCTGTAAATCATTCTAATGTGGCTTTACATGATAAAATATTTGGGAAGATAACACACTGATTTGTTTGGGGGGGGTCCAATTTCTTTAGGAACGCCCTCCATTTTATAACCCATATACTGTCATGCATCTTTCTTCCCAAACTCCTGCCAGCACCCCATCCTCAGAATTTTGATTGGCAGGGGGGCAATTTCTACGTCAGGGATGACTGTGGGGGCACAAGACCCTCCAAGACCTTGAGTCAGTCCCTGCCCCACAGTTTAGCTGCAATCTCACCTACCCCAGCTGCCACCAGGATCCAGATGTTGTTGAGGAAAATGACTGTAAGTAGAACAGAGGGACAGGCCTGCCACACAGAGCTCTATGGCAGAGCCACCCTTGAAGCCTTGCATTGTTGGGAGGGTTTGGAGGCTAAACTGGTTTGTAACAAGACAGGAACATAATGGGATGAAACAGGCTGCCTATTGTTCCACTGACCTTTATTTAGCACACGGAGGTTTTGTATAAAAACATGCACGCTGCCAGAATGAATTCTCCAATCAGGTAAAGGCCAACCAGCTTAGTCTATTCATAAAAGAGTGCCCTTTCTTTAACTACCAGAGAGAGCTTTATAGGAAGAGGCTCACTTTCATCCACAAAGCCAGGGTTTCCTTTATCCAGACTGTCAACAGGCAGCACTTAAGCAGTGGAACGAGGACCAGTTCCTCACATGGCCCCCAGCACTTCAGCCAGAAGAAGAGGGGAGATGCACTTGACAGAGCCTCCCTGACCCCTTTCCAATTGCAGTGAACCACAGCTCAAATTTTTAAAGTTAATTTTCCAGTGAGAACATATATTCAGGACCCCATGATTATGAATTTATGAACATATCTAAATTATAGTATTTTTCCCCTTCCTTCCCTCTTTGCTTCCTTCGGACCATGGAGGGGGGGAAGCAGAGATTTCAGGGTTAAAGTCTGAAATCAGCTGCCTTCAACCAAAAGAGAAGGACTTTATTAAGCAGTTAACCATCTGCTTACCAGAGTACCACCTGGAAACATGATACTCCAAAGCTGACAGATATTGTATGTCTTTTTAAACATGTAAAATCCAGAAGTGTTAGTGACTTCTCCCAGAATCCCAGACCTCTCGCTTTGGAGAGTTGCTACAGGGCTGCTGCCGTGAACTCAGTGCCTGCCCTTCCCCACACCGTTCCTCGGCGTCCCCTCCCCTCTGGGCAGTCTCTATTTATTTGCCGTGGCCTCTGTACACACACTGATAATATAAACAGTGAGTGGGTGTCATCCAGTGCCGCTGAGGAAGGTCTCGTCTGGGTTTATAATTCAGACCTTCCGCATCCCTGGGCTCTTCTTAAAATGTGAGCAACCCCTTAGCTTCCAGTGGACTGTGCAAATGTTGCTTGTCATTAGTGGGCACACACATTTATAGCAGGGATAGGATGTAACAGGAAGAAATAGGCTTCCCGCTGTTCTCCTGACATTTATTCAGTTGGAGTGAGGTGCGTGCTTTATATCAATGTAAAACAGCTGTCACATAAACCAGCCTGCCATAAAGATGAAAAACAAGAACCCAGTGAGGAAGGCAGGAGGGAAATGACTGAGACTGAAATATTTACTAGGTAAACAACACCCATACAGGCAGAAAATTTGTTATTTTAGTTATTAAACATTTAATTTGGTAAAGTTCTAGTAATAAAAGATATGAGTCATATAAATGGTTGGGCTTTGGCTTTCTCAAGTAAAATTGGAGTTCGCAAAAGTGCTGTGTTGACAGCTTTGTAGGTAGCAATATGCAAAAAGCAGCTGGTTTGGGGGGTCTCAGCACAGTTTCTGCAAACCAAATCACTGTTCGTGGTTCATCATGGGTGTGCTGACATCTCCATTTCTATTTATGAAAAATCTGGGTGCCACTTAAACTTTGGCAGGGCCACAGGGAGCCAAACAGAAAGCATCCAACAGCATTTGCTACTTACTGCTCTGTGTTTCAGGAAATCCCAGACAAGCCCTGTAGGCTCTTGATGGTGTTAGAGAGGGCCAGGATCATTACTGGCTTCCATGTACACTCTCCTCTTTGGCAAGAGGGAAGCTGATGGTCAAGGCTGGAGACCAAACCAACTGTGAAACCCATGTCACTCCTCCTGATCACGAAGGCCTTCTAGCAGTTCTCATATTTTAGCCTCTGTCATTATCACCAAGAGGGTCTGTTAAAAAGCAAATTGCTGAGACTTTCCCTAACTTTGGAGTTTATGATCCAGTGCCTTTGGGGTGGGGATTGAACATTTGCATTTCTAACAAGTTTCCAAGTGCTACTGCTGCTGCTGGTCCAGGGACTGTACTTTGAGACCTACTATATTAGAGAAACTTGGGGGGCTGTGGAAGTTCCATGAAAGTCCTACTGTAGCTTCAGTGTTTAAGCCTGAACTGCCTCTGGTGTCCTGGGAAAGCTAAAAGAGTGGCACACTCTGAAACAACGCCCTCAGGCCCAGAGCCGACAAGAATAGGCCTTTCCTTAAAGGGAAGAGCAGAAACATCTTGGACTCGGTGCCTGTCCTTGAGGCTATATTTGGAATCACGCCAACCTGAAACACCTCTCAAGTGAGTTGCAGCCAGATTCTCCCCTGTGCTGCACAGATCTGAATGGAAGCCGCACATCCTGAGACACCTTTGTGAAATACTCCCCACACTTCTCACCTGAATGGTTAAGATTTTATTAGGGATTCTTTCTCTTTCCTCATAACCAGTGTCGTTCAAATTGTGTAGAGCAAAAGACCCAGGGAGAATGTGGAGTATGTTACTAAACCGAGTGGGGTCCTTTGCCCACGCACCATGGAAATCTAATCACCGAGGAAGCACATGTCTTTGCAGTAGAGAAAGTTTAATCACAAGGTGGTCATTGTGAGAAGGGGAGAGATTTGCATCTTGGATCCACATTCTCCACAATGGGGAAGGTGGTACATTTAGGGGAGGTGGTTAAGGGCAGTGCGAGGTGTGGGGGACCATGATTGGTTAAAGGGTTTGAGGGAGTCCCTCAGTGATCTGTGCCAGCCCAGGCTATCTGCACGTTCAGAAGATGGCAGCGATAACAGAATCTGGAGGTGGAGCCCTTGCCCTCTGACATCAAAGTTCAGATATTCACGCAGGCTCGGTAGAGACTATCTGCACGTTCAGAAGATGGCAGCGATAACAGAGGAGGTGGAGCCCTTGCCCTCTGACATCAAAGTTCAGATATTCACGCAGGCTCGGTAGAGACGTCTGCAGGCCCAGCCAGGCCAGCCCCCTTCATGTTGGACCAAGCTAGCCCCAACAATCCTGAAAAAAACTTTAGTCACACAGCTGTGACTTCTGTGCCAGAGGTGTTATCCTAAAGGGCAGATAGGAAGAAACAGAATGCAAGGTTAGTTATGGAAAATTACTGAAAGAATGAGCGATTTAAACAGGGAATAAACTTTAACTGAAAACCATGGTTACAAGTATAATTGAATGAATATAGAATACTCCTTTTTTCTTCAACATTTCCTCAAACACTTCCGTGGCAGATAGGCAAAACTGCGTGACTTTCAATGAAACCATTTCACATCACAAATCCAAGTCACCACTGAATTGAACATGCCACTCACTAATTTAGCTGAAACTTCATATTTCTAAGAACATTTACTTTTTTAGTTTCCTTTCCTTTTTGCTCATTACCATATGTATTAACTACTTTTCATGATGAAACAAAAAAAGAAACTGTAAGACATCACAGGAATTACTGCGTGTTGCACAAGCATAGAACTTCAAAGTCTGTTTGCCGGTCTTTACTTGCTGGCTCAGGGACTCACTCCACACGTTAGCCTTGCAGCATGGGCTTCATCAAAATTACAACACATCATGAAGCTTTGGGGTTGAAAAAACAGAAGTTGAAATCATTACATGTCAAGGATTGACTGGCCTGGACTGCCGTGCATTCTGGGTTCCAAGCCCAGCCCTCCATTAGCTGGTCATGAGCCCAGGCCATTTAATCTTTCTGGATCCCGTCTTCCTTATCTGTGCTTGGCAGTTCCCTTGACCTGCTAGGAAGATCACCATTTTGCAAGGCTGTGGATTCCATTGTTGGTCAGCTCACAAAGTCAAAAGATTCTTCTGTAATTTATGCCAAAGCTTGACTCTGTATCTCTACTCACTTTCCCTAAAGGTGCCCTCTGGAAAGACACAGATAAGCCTCCTCCCTCTCCACACACTTGAAAACAGCTGTCATGTCCTCTTTAAATCTGTTTGGGCGGTAACTCTGAAATACCCTCAGCTGCTTCTCATGTCAGATGATGCAAAAACATACTATAGCAATTGGCAAATAGGAAATTTTCAATACATGTAAATTAAAATAAATAAGTGAATGGATGGATAATGCATGGGTGCACCCAAATATTCACTTTCCACCCTCTGGAATCAGTCAGTGATTCTTTTTAAGTGAGACCCAGGCTCAGTACAGTTGACTTTTGACAATCACCAAGTCAGCATTTGCAGTTTCAATTATTCAAGTGACTCTAAAGGCCCTATATAATGTAGTAATTTATGATTATGGGGAAAAAAACCTGAATTGGTGCCACCAGGTTATTGCGACGGTTAAGTCACTTAAATAATCTAGCTAACGAGTAAGCCTAGTGACTCTCCAACATCCAAATCTCAATTAGACTTTTGTGTGTATCATATAGTGCAGATGATATTCCATAGTGATAGCAGAAAGTCTGAGAATTTGCAAAGATCTTAGCTCATATTTCTCTCAAATTATAAAGGTGGAAGATTTTTCAAATGGAAGAACAAAGAACCCAGTGGGATGATGATTTTCCATTATCTGTTTCCTCTGTAATTGTGGACCTGAGCTTCCGTGACCTTTCTTAGTTGGATTATATCATCAGATCACAACAGGGATTTTTCATATAAACTGCTATTTCACATGCTCTCCCTTTGGCTTTATTATGTTTACTGCATTTAAAAAGAGAAGACTAAGCTGTCCAGTAGAGAGATTGGCTGGCTGCCCCTCCAGGCCTCAGAGGGAGAGGGGTCTAAGTGGATCCTGCTCCTCAGTTTTATGTGGGGCAGTAGACTCCATTATATTAAAGCAGCCATTGCTGTTCAGGCTCTCGGGCCTGCTTCCACACAAATTTAACTCATAAAGATTAATGTCTAAACTAAAATGCCCTTTTAAAATCTCTAATGAGGTCTGTATTTTTACAGTGACTACAATACTTGTGTCTTAAATGAAGGGGATATCTTGTAAAAACCTAGAGAAGCTTAATTAGTAATTAAAGTTTACTTTATTGAGCACAGAATCTAGACAAAGGGGATTGAGTGTTCTTGAGTCATAGAAAGTACTTCTCTAGTACCACAATACTCATCTCTGCTAAAAACTGGCTTTCTCCCTTGGTCTGGGTAAACAATGACAAATCTTTACTCTGATTTCCCTTTAAATAGACTCTAAGCAGACCATCCGCTGCCTATAAATCTATTCTTTCTCTGGACAGAAGAAAATTCAATGGCTTAGGTCATAACTTTAAGTTATATTCCGTACTTGAAGATATTCTCCTAGCTACCATGATTGTAATAGAAGGCTTTCCAGTTTTACATCAGCTACACAATTAGAAACTATCTCTTAACATGAGTAACTTTTCATCTACTTTATTTTTCTAATTATTTAATTTTTGGAATAGGAAATACATGCACATGGTAAAAGAGTTTTTTATTCAAAAAGGATCAAAAAAAGGTATATAGTGAAAAATTCTCTCCCACTCCTGATTCCCATCTCTTCTACTGTTAATCAGTCTCTTGTGTATCCATCCAGAGATAATCTATATACAGTCTTTTCTTTTGTATTACATAATGGTAGCATATATGCACATAGTTTTCTTCCTTATATATAGAATTACATAATTCTCTTTAACAACTACATAGAATTCTATTGTATGGATGTATCATATTTATTTAACTAGGCCCAGTAACAACACACATTTAGATTTTTTTTCAGTCTTTTGTCATTACAAACCTGCTGCAATAAATAGCATTGTTTAATTAATATTTTGTACCTGTGCAAGTATATGTTTGGATGTCTTTCTAGATGTGAAATTATATTTTTACTGAAATAGATATTGCCTAATATGTCTCCGTAGCATTTGATTTGATTTATATTCCTACCAGCAATTTATGAGGGTGCTTCTACTCACATACTCCCCACAGAGCTAGTTCATTTTTTATCTATTGCTGTGTAACAAATTACCACAACACTTAATAGCTTCTAACAACTTGTATTATCTCACAGTTTCTGTGAGTCAAGAATTTGAAAGGAGTTTAGCTGAGTGGTTCTGCCTTACTGTCTCTCACAAGGTTGGCCAATGCTGCGGTCATCTGCAGGCTTAATCGGGCTGGAAGGATCCACTTTCAAAATGTCTCACACAACTATTGGCAGAAAGCCTCAGTTCTTTGCCATGGGGGCTTCTCCGCAGGGCTTCTGGAGTGTGCTCATGAGACAGCAGTTGGCCTTTGCCAGAGCAAGTGATGCAAGAGAGAGAGCGTAGGAAAACAGCAATGCCATTAAAGACCTTGGCTCAGAAGTCACAAACTGTCACGTCTGCTATGTGAGTCACTAAGTCCAGCCTACACTCAGGGGGAGGAAAATTAAGTTCCACTTCTTGAGGGAGAGGAGTATCCAAGAATTTGTGGGTATATTTTTAACTATCACTGTGAGTTATCAAAACTTTTTTTAATCTTTGACAATTTGATAGGTGGAAATGGTATCTATTGTGATTTAATGTGCAATTTTCTTAACATGAGTGAGACTGGATATTTTTTTAACAGCTTTGCTGAGGTATAATTGATATACAAAGTACTGCACATATTTAATTTGTACAATTTGATGATTTAGGACATTTGCAAATACTGACAATACTATCTCCACGGCCAAGGTAAGAGACATACCCAACACCCTTCAAGATAAACAAAATTGACAAAACTTTAACTACATTAACTAAGAAAAAAATAGGGAAGTCTTAAATCAATAAAATCAGAAAAGAAAGAGGAGACCTTACAACTGATGGCACAGAAATAAAAAGGATTATAAGAGAGTATTATGAAAAATTATATGCCAACAAATTGAATAATCTAGAAGAAATGGATAAATTCCTGCACACATACAACCTACTAAAACTGAATCATGAAGAAATAAAAAATCTAAACATACCAACAATGAGTAAGATTGAATCAGTCATCAAAAACTTTACAAAAAAGAAAAGCCCAGAAATAGATGGCTTCACTAGTGTATTCTGAGCATTTCTTTTTTAAAGAATCATTCATATTTCCTTTCTATAAACTTTCTGTCCATGATTTTTGTTGATTTTTCTGTTGGGGTTTTGGTGTTTGTCTGTGAATATAAATTGGAAATATTTTTCCTGTTTGTTGACTTTCTCTGTGGTGAGATTTTTTTTTTATGTCAACTTCTTTTATAAAAATAAAGTTTCATTTTTATTATTTGGAGCATCTTAGGAAGAACTTCAGTTCACTGAGATTATTTTTTTAAATCCATTGTGTTTTATTCTGTATTTTTATGGTTCATTTCTTTTACATTTAAATCTTTGATTCATCTAAAATTAATTTTGGTATAAGGCGTGAGGTAGGAAAACAAACCTTATTTTTTTCCCAGAGGCTGACTACCAATATAACTTATTGAATAATTTTACTTTTTCCTATATCAGTTAATGTCCTGTCAGGAAATCTAAAAGCACTCTAGGTATTTCAAGCAGAGAATAATTTAATGCAAGGACTTAGTGACAAAGACTTTGGAAGGGCTAAAGAAACAAAAAGGAAAAGGGATATTACTCAGTGATCATGAGGCTGCTAGTGCCCCTGGGTGTGAAACCAGTAGTTTGTGCTCATTGCTGAGCTGCTGGCGGCATGCGCATTGCTGTTTTTGGAACCTCACTGGAGACACTAGCAGAAACCCGGGAATTTGCATTTTTTTTTTCCTTTTTGTCTTTTTTTGTGACCAGCAACGGGATCACAACCCTCGGTGTCACGTCCGCACCGCGCTCAACCAGTGAGCGGACCGGTCTCTATATGGGATCTGAACCCTCGGCACCACCGCGCTCCCAAGCGCCGCACTCTACCAAGTGCACCACCGGGCCGGCCCGGGAATTTGCATTTTAATGATGCTGCTGAAACCACCACCATTCTCACTAATGCCAGCATAGCCCAAGTTGCCTGCCGTTGATGTTACTACTTCTGCCAGAAGAGGTACCAGAAGCAGAAAAAATGGCTCTTTCTTATCTTCTGCTCCTCAGTCCCAACCAGTGAGTTCCTCTCAGTTGCAGAACCCAACTAAAGGCGGCTGTGAGGAAATCTGGAAATGTAGTGCACTGGCTTCCAGCCAGCATCTTTGTAGCACAAGAGCACACAAGGTTGGGAATGGGGCTAAGAGCCAACAAATAATCAGCCCACCCATTATTTTGAAAAACCATGTTTATTATACAATAAATTCCTCCATGCTTTAGGGTCTATTTCTAGACTTTCTAATTTTTTTTCCATTAGTCTATTTATCTATTTAAGGTCCAGTGTCACATTGTTTTGAATGTTATATTTTTATATATAGCATAGACAGTTCCCTCTCATTATTTTTCTTGTTCAGAATTTTCCTAGCTTTCCTGGATTGTTTATTTTCCACATAAATTTTAGAATCAGCTTGTCTAATTTTTTAAAAAGTCAGTTTGCATTTTGTTGAAAGTATTTTGTAACTTTATTTTACCATAGGGAGAATCGGTATCTTTGTGCTGATATAATTTCCTATCTATTTAGTGTACAGTTCATTTGTTCAACTGTCTTTAGTGATCCTCAATGGTATGTAAACTTTTCTTCCTATAGATCTTGCATATTTCTTTTTAAGTTTATTCATAGGTATGTCATGTATTTTGTATTTGCTCTTGAGGTCCTTTGTCCTTATTGATTATAGTATGCATATCTGATGGCTATTGATTTCCATTTATGATCTTTGTTCAATTACCTTACTGAATTCTCTGACTGTATCAGTATTTCAGTTTATCTTTTCTTGGATTTTTAGGACAAATAGTCATGTTATATGCTAATAATTACAATTTTATGTCCTATATTCCAACTTCTAAGACTATCATTTCTTTTTCTTCCCTAATCGTGCTTTAAAAAAACCCTCAATAGACCCTGATAAATTACACTAGTGATAGCGTGTCATTTCCTTTTCCTTATTTTAATAGCAATGCTTCCACTCTTTCCCAGTTAGGCATAATACTGGGTTTTGCATAATAGGGTAATACCTATGGATTCTCATTTTATTAAAACTTTTTTTTAAAATCAGGAATAGTCCTCTGCCCACAAGCAGGCAAGAAGCAGAGCACACTTAGAGTCCTGGGCGGGAGCTGAGGGCAGCATCAGCCACCCAGAAGCAGGCAAGAAGTACACCAAAAACACTACTTCCACATGGGTGGCTCACCACATCTACCACCACAGCCATGGCTGCTGAAAAAGCAGCTTGATGCCACAGCAGTAGCCAGAGCCACCATGCAGGTGGCCCACCAGACACTGAATGCATTGACACTAGGAGAGTCACCAGCAGAGGTCAGAAAAAGAAGAGAAAGTCTGTCTCCTCAAAGCCCACTCCAGAGTAATAGAATAGGCAACTGCTCTACCAGATGACAAGACATCAACACAGAGATACCAGAAATACAAAATTCCAAGAAAATATGACACTACCAAAAGAATAGAGTAGTTCTCAAATGCCCAACCCTATACAGCAGGAAACCCTGGAAATAACTGAAAAGGAATTCCAAGCAACAATCTTAAGGAAACTCAATGAGATATGAGAAGACTCAGCTAGGCAACATAATGAAATAAGAAAAAATCCAGGATATGAAGAAGGAAATTCACAAAGAGATTAATACCTTTAAAAACAATGCAGCAGAACTTATGAAACTGAAAGATTCACTTAATGAAATTAGATACACAATTGAGAGCTTAATTGGCAGATTAAAGCAAGTAGAAGAAAGGATTTCTGACCTTGAAGATAGTCTTTTTGAAATAACCCAGGCAAACCAAAAAAGAGGGAAAAAAGAATGTTTAAAAATGAAGAAAATCTGGGGCCGGCCCGGTGGCGCACTGCTACAGTGCGCCGCTTGGGAGTGCGGTGGCGCTCCCGCCGAGGGTTCGGATCCCACATACAGACCAGTTCCCACTCACTGGCTGAGCGAGGTACGGGCCCAACACCGAGGGTTGCTATCCCATTGCCGGTCCCAGTCCGGTATGGGCGTGACACTGAGGGTTGCGATCCGTTGCCGGACACGAAAAAAGACAAAAAGGAAAAAAAAAAAAAAATGAAGAAAATCTAAGAGAGCTAGCAGACAACCTTAAGTGTGAAAACATTCAAATCATGGGTGTTCCAGAAGTGGAAGAGAAAGAAAAAGGCATGGGAAGCCTACACAATTTAATAATAATGGAAAATTTCCCAGGTATAGGGAGAAACATGGACCTTCAGATCCAGGAGGCTCAAAGATCTCCAAACAGATTTAATCTAAGAAGGTCCTCTCTGAGACACATTATAGTCAAACTGGCAAAGCTCAAAGACAAAGAGAATCCTAAAAGCAGCAAGAGGAAAGCATTAAGTCACCTACAAGGGAGCCCCTATCAGACTAACAGCTGACTTCTTAACAGAAACTCTACAACCAGAAGGAAATGGGATGATATATTCAAAATACTAAAAGAAAAAAACTGCCAGCCAAGAATACTATACCCAGCAGGCTATCCTTCTGAAATGAGGGAGAAATATTGTATTTTCCAGACAAACAAAAACTGTAGGAGTTCACTACCACATTACCAGCCCTGCAAGAAATTCTCAAGGAAGTTCTGCATCTGGAATCTGAAAAATGGCAATCACTACCATGAATGCACAAGAAAGAATAAAACCCACTAGTAGAAAAAAAATGCAAATTAGAATGAAAGAAACGAAATCTTACCACCACGAAAAACCATAATGACAATGTAATAATGCCCCTGCTTTATTAGCAAATTTTGTTGTTCTTTTTAAAGAATCAACTTTTGGTTTTACTGATTTTCTCTATCATTTTTTTAATTCCCTATTTTACGTATTTCTGTTGTAATCTTTGTTATTTCCTACTTATATATGCTTTTGGTTTAGTTTGCTCTTCTTTTTCTATTTTCTTTAGGTAGAAGTTTACTGATTTGAAATTTTTCTTATTTTTAATATGTGTTTATAAGTATAAATTTTCCTCTAAGCACTGCGCGAGCCCTACATCTTATAAGTTCTGCTATGTTGCACTTCGATTTTTATCTCAAAGTACCCTCTAATTTCCCTGTGATTTTTCTTTTTATCCATTGTTTATTAAAACGGGTGTTAATTTCCACACATTTGTGAATTTTCTAAATTTCCTTCTGTTATTGTCGTCAGAGAACATATTTTCTATGATCTTAGTCTTTTTAAATGTATTAAGACTTGTGTTGTGGCCAAAAATTTTTTTAAATTTTTAAAAAGAATAGACGTTGACTTTTCTCAAAAAAATCATAGAAGTAATAATATGATCTTTCTATTTGAATCCATTAATGTAAACTATATTAATAAATATACAAATATTGAAGCATCCTTGTATTCATGGAATAAATTCCTTTGGTCATGTAATATTAATCTTCTAATATGCTGTCTGTTTGCACATATTTTATTTAGGGAGGTTGCAATGATTGTCTTGAGATTAGTCTGTAGGTTTACGTGTATGTGTGGACATGTGTATGCTCTTTGTCCTCATCCATTTTAAGTTGATTTCTTCTAGTTTTCCTCTCAGATAGTGACCTTTCTACCAATTTCCTCAGGGTTCCTTACAGTGGCCTCCTATATGCTGATTATAATGAAACTGATCTTTCAAACATAAATACTGGACTTGATGTTTATTCCTGATCATTTTCTCATGGTTGTATTTTATTGCAGCAATCTACCAGCATCTTTTCAATTCCTGACTTCCCTCCATAGATTCTATTCTGTGATTTGAAGGAACAGTTGGCAGATGGGTCAAAAGCCAGAAGATAGGCTGGCCTATAACCTCTCCCTTACCTTGTGAAGAAATATAGAAGGAATCAGAATCAGATAATGACTCCTCATTCCATAAGAGAGGACACACAAGTCTCTTGGTGGCATGTCAGGTTCAGACCCATTCATCAAGGCCTCCTGTAACCTGGAAGGAAGCGGGGATCTCAAAGAATCTCTAAGGCCCTGGCTTTGATTTCCAGAGGTGTCTTTTTTTGTGAAGTAGGTCGGCAGAAAGCACCCTGCAAACTAGGACTGAGGGCAATAAGTAGAGTATTGTTGTTTGCATGTAAGATCATTTATTGATTACTCACTCCAGGTCTGAGTTACAGCTTCAAACTCTCATACCTATTAGGGTCAGAAATTAGGAACCAGACTGCCAGAAGCCATTTGTCATATTGGCTCAAGATTCCTACTGTGTGATGGCAGAAGAATACACACTTCCAAGGGATGTCTCATTCTCTGGGAAACAGAGTTAGTTTTGGAAGTTTTTACACAATACAATAAGTATGCCTTTTAATTTCTGATAAAGATTATACTTATTGTTTTTAGACTCTTTCTACAATGCCAAAGTAAGCTGTTAAAAAAAAAAAACTAACCAACTAGTTATTTATTTTGTCAAATTACAACAAATTCTGAATACAAACTTAGAATTGTTATCTTCTTGCTGAATTGATTCTTAAGTCTGCTTTCTTTGATATTAATATAGCCACTTCAGCTTTCTTTTTATTATTTGTTGTACAATGCATCTTTTTTCTATCCTTTTAATTTACTAGGTCTTTATATTTAAAGTGAGTTTCTTGGTGTGTTAAGATAATTTACACATTATCTAATTATTTACATGGTTAGATTTATGTCCACCATTTTATTATTAGTTTTCTGTCTATTCCATCTGATTTTGTTACTCTGTTCCTGTATTCCCACCTTTTGCATTATTTGAATATTTTCATTGTTCCGTTTTAATTTATCTATTGGGCATTTTGGATATCTTCTGAGTTATTATTTTTTTTAGTGGTTACTATTATAATACACCTATCTGACCTGTCACACTCTATTTTGAATTAATATTTTACCACTTCAAGTCAAACATAGATGCCTACAACCATACAGATCCTTTTACCCTCTGGCACTGACCTTTATGTTACAGTTGTCATATGTATTACATACATATGTATTATATCTGCATACATTGAAAATCCCACCAGACAATGTTACAGTTTTTGCTTTCAGCAGTCATACTCATTTTTAATGAACTGAAGAGAATTTTTTTCTCTGCTATTCAGATTGGATAATTTCTTTTTTTAATTATAATTTTATTTTATTTATTTATTTATTTACTTACTTATTTATTATGAATATTCATGAATACAAAGCTGATTGTCCCCCCTCCTGTCCATGATGTGGGGGCCAGATTCATACTGGGGGCATATCCATTACCAGAAATTACTTTTGTACCCTTTGTCCCCTCCCAATTAGCCCCCAACCTCCCTCCTCTTCCCCCTCTCCCCTCCACTCCAATTTGTAGCCCTAGGAATATTCCCTCCTCTGTTGGATCATGGTACTACTGTGGTATTTCTTTCCTGCTTTCCTTTCTCTCTTAGCTCCCACACATGAGTGAGCACATGCAGTATTATCCCTCTGTGCTTTGCTTGTTTCACTCAACATAAGTTTCTCCAGGTTCATCCATGTTGTTGCAAATAGGAGTATTTCATTCTTTTTTATGGCAGAGTAGTATTCTGTAGTGTATATATACCACAGTTTCCTTATCCAATCATTTATTGATGGACATTTAGGTTGGTTCCATATCTTGGCTATTGTAAACAGAGCTGCAATAAACATGGGCGTGCAGGTATCTCTTTGACCTGATGATTTCCATTCCTCTGGATATGTACCCAGAAGAGGGATTGCTGGATTATATGGAAGATCTGTAGTTGTTTGAGAAACCTCCAAATTGTTTTCCAAGGTGGTTGTACTAATTTACAGTCCCACCAATAGTGCAGTAGTGTTCCCTTCTCTCCACACCCTCACCAGCATTTGTTATTCACCGTCTTTTTGATTATAGCAAGTCTAACTGGAGTGAGGTGGTATCTCAATGTGGTTTTAATTTGTGTTTCCCTGATGACTAGTGATGTTGAGCATTTTTTCATGTACCTGTTGGCCATTTGCATGTCTTCCTTTGAAAAATATCTATTCAGTTCCTTTGCCCATTTTTTAATTGGGTCATTTATTTTTTTACTGTATAGTTGCTTGAGTTCTATCTATATTCTGGATATTAGTCCCTTGTGGGATGCATAATTGGCAAAAATTTTCTCCCACTCTGTCTCTGTAGGTTGTCTTTTCACTCTGTTGATTGTTTCTCTTGCTGTGCAGAAACTTTTTAGTTTGATATAGTCCTATTTGTTCATTTTTTCTTTTGCTGCTTGTGCTTTTGGGCTCATGTTCATAAAGCCTGTGCCCTGACCTAACTGCTGAAGTTTTTCACCTATATTTTCCTTTAGTAATTTTGGGGTCTTATACCCAGGTCTTTAATACATTTTGAGTTGATTTTAGTGTATGGTGAGAGATGCATATCTAGTTTCATTCTTCTGCATATGGATATCCAGTTTTCCCAGCACCACTTGTTGAAGAGGCAATCTTTTCCCCAATGTAGACTTTTATTGCCTTTGTC
>NW_007726281.1:946271-955110 GCF_000696425.1 Galeopterus variegatus | reverse complement strand
TTTCACAATGTTAATTCTTCCAATCCAAGAGCATGGAATATCTTTCCATCTTTTTGTGTCTTCTTTAATTTCTTTCAGAAGTGGTTTGTAATTCTCATTGTAGAGGTCTTTCACCTCCTCGGTTAAATTTATCCCTAGGTATCATATTCTTTTGGTGACAATTGTAAATGGGCTTACTTTATTTCACTTTCTGTTAATTCATTATTTGAGTATGTAAGTGCATATTTGGGGGCATTTATTTTGTATCCTGCAACATTACTGAAATTATTAACTAGCTGTAGAAGTTTTTTGATAGAGTCTTTAGATTTTTCTATATACAATATCATGTCATCTGCAAATAGGGAAAGTTTGACTTCATCTTTTCCAATCTAGATTCCCTTTGTTTCTTTCTCTTGCCTGATTGCTCTAGCTAGTACTCCTAGTACCATGTTGAATAGAAGTGGTGAGAGTGGACATCCTTGTCTTGTTCCTGTCCTTAAGGGAAAGGCCTTCAATTTTTCCCCATTCAGAATAATACTGGCAGTAGGCTTTTCATAAATGGCTTTTATTGTGTTATGATATTTTCCTTCTATACCTAATTTGTTAAGAGTCTTTATCATGAAGGAATGTATAATTTTGTCAAATGCTTTTTCAGCATCTATTGAGATGATCATATGGTCTTTGTCCTTGATTTTGTTGATGTGATGTATCACATTTATTGACTTTCGTGTATTGAACCATCCTTGCATCCCTGGGATGAATCCCACTTGATCATAATGTATAATTTTTTTAATATGTTGCTGTATTCTAATTGCTAATATTTTGTTGAGGATTTTAGCACCTAGGTTCATCAAGGATATTGGCCTGTAATATTCTTTTTTTGTTGTGTCTTTATCTGGTTTTGGTATCAGAGTTATGTTGGCCTCATAGAATGAGCTTGGGAGAGTAGCATCTGTTTCAATTGTCTGGAACAGTTTCATGAGAATTGGTATTAACTCCTCTTTAAAAGTTTGATAGAATTCAGCTGTAAAACTATCAGGACTTGTGACTTGTTTTTGTTGGAAGATTGCTAATTACCATTTCAATCTCCTTGCTTGTTATTGGTCTGTTCAGGTTTCTATCTCTTCTTGGTTCAGTCTTGGTAATTTATAAGTGTCTAAAAACTTATCCATATCTTCTAGATTTTCAAATTTGTTGTCATACATTTGTTTATAATAGTCTCTAATGATTCTTCCTTTTTCTGTGTTGTCAGTTGTAATGTCTCCCTTTTCATTTCTGATTTTTGTTATTTGGGTCTTCTCTCTCTTTTTTTTTTTTTTTTTTTTGTTAATCTAGTTAATGATGTGTCTATTTTGTTTATCTTCTCAAAAAAACAACTTTTAGTTTCGTTGATCTTTTCTATTGTTTTCTGGGTCTCTATTTCATTTAGTTCTGTTCTGATCTTAATCATTTCTTTCCATTTACTGCATTTAGGTTTGGATTGTTGTTTCTCAAGTTCTTTGAGGTGTAGCATTAGGTCGTTTATTTGGAGTCTTTTCCATTTTTTTTTGATATAAGCATTTACTGCAAAAAAATTTGCCTCTTAGTACCGGTCTTCTCTCTCTCCTTTTTTTTTTTTTTTTTGTTAATCTAGCTAATGGGGTGTCTATTTTGTGTATCTTCTCAAAAAACCAACTTTTAGTTTTGTTGATCTTTTCTATTGTTTTTTGGGTCTCTGTTTCATTTAGTTCTGCTCTGATCTTAATTATTTCTCTCTGTCTGCTGCCTTTAGGTTTGGATTGTCACTGTTTTTCAAGTTCTTTGAGGTGTAGCGTTAGGTCGTTTATTTCGAGTCTTTCCATTTTTTTGATATAAGCATTTACTGCAATAAATTTCCCTCTTAGTCCTGCTTTTGCAGTATCACAAGTTGTAGTATGATGTATCTTTATTTTCATTAGTTTCTAGCAATTTTTTGATTTCCTGTTTAATTTCTTCTTGGACCCATAGGTCATTCAGGAGTCTATTATTTATTTTCCATGTATTTATATAGATTCCAGCTATTTGCTTATTGTTTATCTCCAGTTTTAGTCCATTGTGGTCTGAAAAGATTGTTGGAATGATTTCAATTTTTTAAAATTTGCTGAGACAAGATTTGTGACCTAATATGTGGTCTATCCTGGAGAACGTACCATGAGCTGATGAGAAAAAAGTGTATTCTTTAGCTGTTGAGTGAAATGTTCTATATATATCTGCCAAGTCCCATTGGTCTAGGGTGTAGAATTAAATCCTGTGTCTCTTTGTTGACTTGTTGCCTAGAAGTCCTGTCCCATATGGAGAGAGGGGTGTTCAGATCACCCACTATTAATGTATTAGGACCTATCACCTTCTCTAGGTCTAAGAGTGTTTGCTTGATATATCTGGGTGCTCCGATATTGGGTCCATACATGTTTATGATTGTTATGTCTTCTAGCTGGATAGTTTCCTTTATCATTATATAGTGGTCTTCTTTGCCTTTTTTAATGTTTTTTGGTTTAAAGTCTATTTTGCCTGATATAAGAATAGCTACTCCTGCTCATTTTTGGTTTTTGAATGTGTCTTTTGAATGGGGAGTTTAGTCCATTCACATACAGAGTAGTTTTTGAGAAGTGTTGTTTAATTCCTGTCATTGAATTGCAACTTGTTTAGGTGGTTTAAATATCTTTTGATCATTATTTCCCCTTTTATTTCTCTTCTTCAATGTGAGTTGGGAATTTAAGGTGGAATGATTTAGCTTCTTTCTCTTTCTTGCTGGCATTTTTGTTTTAACTGTGGGTTTTGCTCTTGCTTGTGTATTCGTGATGATGGTCACCATTATTCAGATTCCAGATGAATGACTTCCTTGAGAATTTCTTGCAGGGCTGGTCGTGTGGTGGTGAACTCCCACAACTTTTGCTTATCTGGGAAATACACTATTCCTCCCTCATTTCTGAAGGAGAGCCTTGCTGGTTAAAGAATTCTTGGCTGGCAGTTTTTTTCTTTTAGTATTTTGAATATATCATTTCACTTTCTTCTGGCCTATAGGGTTTCAGTTGAGAAGTCTGCTGTTAGTTTGATGGGGGTTTCCCTGTAAGTGATCTGAGACTTTTCTCTTGCTGTTTGTAGAATTCTCTCTTTGTCTTTGAGCCTTGTGAATTTAACTATAATATGTCTTGGGGATGATCTTTTTGGGTTGAATCTGTTTGGGGACCTTTGAGCTTCCTGGATCTGAAGGTCTGTATCTCACCCTATGCCTGGGAAGTTTTCTGTTACTATTTCCTTGAGTAGGTTTTCAATACCTTTTCATTTCTCCTGCCCTTCAGGAATACCCACAATTCAGATATTACAGCACTTGAAGTTGTCTGCTATCTATCTTATGTTTTCCTCATTATTTTAAATTCTTTTTTCCTTTTTTTTTTTGTCTGCCTGAGTTATTTCAAAAAGACCATCTTCAAGCTCTGGAATTCTTTCTTCTGCTTGCTCTACCCTGCTGCTCAAGTTCTCAGTCATGTTTTTTTATTTCATTGAGTGACTCTTTCATTTCTAGAAGTTTTGCTACACTCTTTTTTATGGTATTAATCTTTTTGTAGATTTCCTTCTTCATATTCTGGATGTTTTTTCTTGTTTTATTGTGTTCTCTAATTGAGTCTTCCTTTATTTCTTCAAGTTTTCTTAAGATCATTGCTCGAAATTCTTTTTTGTATATTTCAAGGATTCCCTGTTCCATGGAGTCTGATTTTGGGGCATTACTGTATCCTTTTGGTGGTGTCATTTCTTCTTGATTGCTTGTGCTTCTAGTGTTTTTTCGCTGATGCTTGGTCGTTTGGTACAGGGTTTGCTTCTTCTATTACACTGAGGTTGGCTGTGGAGTGGCCTTGGTTGCTACTGTGGGGGGTGAATTGTCTTTGCTTGACAGTAGGTGTGGTGGTGGTCATGTTAAACCACCTTGGTTCTCGTTTGAGACTCTATGGTCATAGAATGAGCCCCTAGCACGTGGAGTTCTGCTGGGCCAAACTCAGTGGGTCAGAACCATAGGCTGGTGCTCTCCCCTCGGTCTGAGGCAGGATGAGGGGCTATGTGGAGCCACTTGGTTCCACTGCCTGGTGTTTCTGCCAGCAGCCCCTGCATGATGCCAGTTCAGGGTGGGGGGGTGAGGCCTGGAGCTCCCCTCTGCCTGTGTTCAAGGAGGCAGGGTGAGGGAGCCACGTGGAGCTGCCCAGTTCTGCCGTCTGGTGATGCTCTTGGATAATTTCTAAACTACACACTTAACAACTCTCTATCTCCATTTTACTATTAAGCCAATCCAGTGAATTTTTAATTGCATATGTTGTATTTTTCAGCTTTAAAATTTCCATTTTACTCTTTTTTATAGTTTCTATTTCTCTCTTGAGAATGTCTATCTTTCCATTTATTTCAAGTATGTTTACTTTCCCCTCATTAGAACATATGCACACTTTAAAGTCTTTGTCTGATAATTCAAACATCCGGTTTATGTGGACTGGCATTTAATGATTGTTTTTTCCCTTCAGAATTAGTCACTTTTTTGGGTTCTTTGTATATTGAGCAATTTGAGATCATATCCTGACAGTGTGATATTGTAGTGTGTAAACTTCAGGTCCAGTTAAAATCCTACACAGAGTGTTGGTTTTGCTGCTGATATTGTTGTATTAGCAGGCAATCAATCTGGATAAGTTCGGACTGGAAATGCTCTCTTGATTTCTGTGGGTGGTAATTCTAACCTTAGTTCAATTTTCAAAGTCCTTTCTTTGATTCTTTAGGTCTGTCCTGCGCATGCACAATTCAAGGACTAATCTGAGTCTTGGGCAGTGGGTTAATATAAAAGTCTTTGCCAGGCTGCCTTGGACTGTTCCATACCAATGCAGCTTGGTGGTAAGTCCAGAAATTCAGCAGGTTCACACACAGAATTTGGTTCTGCCCAGTTCTGCCGTCTGGTGATGCTCTTGGATAATTTCTAAACTACACACTTAACAACTCTCTATCTCCATTTTACTATTAAGCCAATCCAGTGAATTTTTAATTGCATATGTTGTATTTTTCAGCTTTAAAATTTCCATTTTACTCTTTTTTATAGTTTCTATTTCTCTCTTGAGAATGTCTATCTTTCCATTTATTTCAAGTATGTTTACTTTCCCCTCATTAGAACATATGCACACTTTAAAGTCTTTGTCTGATAATTCAAACATCCGGTTTATGTGGACTGGCATTTACTGATTGTTTTTTCCCTTCAGAATTAGTCACTTTTTTGGGTTCTTTGTATATTGAGCAATTTGAGATCATATCCTGACAGTGTGATATTGTAGTGTGTAAACTTCAGGTCCAGTTAAAATCCTACACAGAGTGTTGGTTTTGCTGCTGATATTGTTGTATTAGCAGGCAATCAATCTGGATAAGTTCGGACTGGAAATGCTCTCTTGATTTCTGTGGGTGGTAATTCTAACCTTAGTTCAATTTTCAAAGTCCTTTCTTTGATTCTTTAGGTCTGTCCTGCGCATGCACAATTCAAGGACTAATCTGAGTCTTGGGCAGTGGGTTAATATAAAAGTCTTTGCCAGGCTGCCTTGGACTGTTCCATACCAATGCAGCTTGGTGGTAAGTCCAGAAATTCAGCAGGTTCACACACAGAATTTGGTTCGTACACAGCTCTTTCCTCTCTGTGATTCCCTCCACATTCTCTGGCACTCAGGAGTCCCTTTCCCAGTTCCTCTGGCCAGAAAGACAACATTTCTCTTGGAGTTTTAACCACACACTGCACTGCTGCTGCATAGCTCCATGACTGAGGTTGGCCCTCAGGGCAAAGTCAGCAAAGAATAGAGGGAAAAAATTGAGAAGCTCACTCCCATATGTGCCATTTATGTAAGTTTTGACTCCTTTCCGTAATCTATCTGCTTCTGTTTAATTTCCATTGTCCTCAGGTAGTTGCTTTTTGGTTTTGTCCAGAATTTTTAATTGTAATCAAGGGAAGAGATAAGCTGTGATGGACTTACTCCACCTTGGCCAGAACCAGAACTCTTACATGAATGGATTGTTTAGTTTGATTTTTTAAAGTTAAGCTTTTTATTTTGAGATAATTGTAGAATCACATGCAGTTGTAAGAATAATACATAAAGATCCTATGTACCTTTTAATCAGTATTCCCCAGTGATAAAATCTTCCATAACTATTTAATATATATGCGGTAATACAACATCACCGCCAGGATATTGATATTGATACAGGCAAGATACGGAACATTTCTATGACCACACGAATTCCTCGTGTTGCCTTTTATACTCATACCTACTTCTCTCCCACCTCCCTAAGTCCAGCAAATACTACGTGCTAGTCATCTCTATTATTTTGTAATTTCAAGCATATTATTACCATTTTTATATCTCCATAGTCTATAGTGATACCCCCTGTTTTATTCATGATGTTGGTAGTTTGTATCTTCTTTATTTCTTTATCATTTTTGTTAGAAGTTTGCTAATTTTACTGATCTTTTCAAAGATCTATTTCTTTGTTTAACTGATTATCTAGACTGGTGTTTTGTTGTTGTTGTTGCTGTTGTTGTGTTTGACTTCATTGATTTCTGTTCTTATCTTTATTATTTCCTTTTTGTTGTTTTGGGGTTAATTTTGCTCTTTCTCTGGGTTCTTGAGGTAGGAGTTTAAATGATCAATTTGAGATTTTTACTCTTTTCTAATGTATTCATTGAGTGCTAAAATCTTTCCTCTCAATCATGTGTTACATGTGTCCCACAAATTTGATATGTTTTATGTGCATTTTCATTTAGTTCAATGTATTTTTTATCTCCCTTGAGACTTCCTCTTTGACCCATGGATTAGTTAGAAGCCTGTTGTTTATTTTCCAAATGTTTGAAGATTTTTTGGATATCTTTCTGATACTGATTCCTATTTTTATTCCATTGTGTCAGAGAACTCACTCTGATGAGGTTCAATTCTTTTAAATTTTTTGAGGTTTATTTTATGGCCCAAGATATGGTCCATCTTGGTATATGTTCCATGGGTACAACTCTGCTGCTTTTGAGTCATGTGTTCTATAAATGTTAATTGGATCCTGTTACTTGGTGGTGTTGTCAAGTTCTTCTATATCCTTGCTCATCTTTTGTGTAGTTCTATTAACTGTTGTGAGAGGGGTGCTGAAGTTGAAGTCTTCAAGTTTAATTGTGGATTTGTCTGTTCTTCTCTGTTCTGTTGGGTTTTGCTTCACATATTACACAGTTCTATTATTTGGTACATACATATTTAGGATTGCTATGTCTTTTTGGTGGGTTGACACTTTCATCATTATATAATACTCTCTTTGTCTCTGGCAATTTGCTCTGAAGTCTACTTTATCTGATATTAACATAGCCACTTCTGCTTTGCATGATATGTTTTTCCATCCTTTTACTTTTACTCTGCCTGTATCATATATAGAGTGAGTTTCTTGTATACAGAAAATCATGTTTTATAATCTGTTCAGCCAATTCCTGTCTTTTGATTGGTATACTGAGACCATTTACTTTTAATGTAACTATTAATATGTTAGGACTTGTGTCTGCCATTTTACTTTTTACTTTCTCTGTTTTTTATTTATTTTCTTTTTTCTGGATACTTGTGGGTTGTTTGATTTACTAGAGTTTTTCTGAATATATCTCCCTTTAGAGGTTTTTCAATAGGATAGATAGATAACTTATCATAGAGTACTTGTATTATTCTACCAGTTTGAGTGAAGTGTAGAAATACCACTTTTTATGTTCTTTTACCTTCCCTGTCTATAATACTCTTAAACATTTTCTCTATATACATTCAGAACCACATCAGACAGAGTTATAATTTTTGCTCCTCCTGTCAAACATAGTTTAGAATACTCAAGAGAAGGAGAGTCTATTGCATCTACCTATATTTTTGCTCAACATGTTTGCTTAAGCTGTTCTGATATTTCAAGGCTGTTTCCTTTTTCTTTTCTTTTCTGTTTAGAGAATTTCCTTTAGCCATTCTTTTAAAATAAAAGAATGAGGGATATTTTCACTATATAAGATTTTTTGGTTGACAGTTCTTTTCTGTCAGCACTTCAGAAATGCTGTGCTGCTTCCTTCTGGCCTCCATGGTTCCTGGTGAGAAATCACTGCCATTCAAATTGGTTTTCCTCTATAAGTAAGGTATTGTTTCTCTCACAGCTTTTAAGATTTTTTTTCTTTGTCTATAGTTTTCAGCACTTTTACTAGGATATGCCTTGGTGTAGATTTCTTTGGGTTTATCCTATTTGGGGTTCATTCCAGTTTCTTGAATCTGTGACTTTATGTCTCTCGCCAAATTTGGGCAGTTTTCAGACATTATTTCTCCAAGTACTTTCCCAGTCCTGCCCTCTTTCTTCTCTCTTTTCAGAATCCAGATGACAGCAATTCTAGAACTTGAGTTATGGTTCCACATATTTCTGGCTCTGTTCATTTTGTTAATCTATTTTTTCTTTTTCTTTTTCTTTCTTTCTTTCTTTTTTTTTTTTTTTTTTGGTTCAAATTTGGTATTCCTATCATTTTTCAACTCACTGATTCTTTTTTCTGTCAAGTCTATCCTGCTGTTGAGTCCATCCGCTGAGCTTTTAATTTTGCTTATTATATTTTTTAGTTCTAAACTTTCCATTTGGTTCTCTTCATAATTCTCTCTCTCTCTCTCTCTTTGATGAGACTTTATATTTCTTTTATGAGATTTTTTTATTTGTTTCAAGTGCATTCATAATAGCTAGTTGAAGCATTTCTATGCTATCTCCTTTAAAATCTTTGTCAGATCATTCTAACATCTCTGTCATCTTGATGATTGTGTTTTTCATTCAGTTTTAGATCTTACTGGTTCTTATTATGATG
>NW_007726281.1:937492-946261 GCF_000696425.1 Galeopterus variegatus | reverse complement strand
TAAATCTTACCACCTGAAAAAAGCAACAAACAATAAAAGGGGAAGAAAGGAACAAAAGATATTTAATAGCTCCAAATGAAAATCAATAAAATGCAAGGAGTAAGACAACACTTTTCAATAACAACCTTGAATGTAAATGGATTAAACTCCACACTCAAAAGACACAGACTGACAGATTGGATTAAAAATCTAGACCTAACTATATGCTGTCTTTAAGAGACTCACCTCACCTGTAAAGACACACACAGACTAATAGTGAAGGGATGGAAAAAGATATACCATATGAATGGAAACCAAAAGCAAGCAGGAGTAGCTATCCTTAGATAAAATAGACTTGAAGCCAAAAACCATAAAAAGAGGCAAAAGAGGCCACTATATAATGATAAGGGGATCTATCCAGCAAGAAGACATAACCGTCATAAATATATATGTACCCAACATCAGAGCACCCAGATATATAAAGCAAACACTATTAGGTCTAAAGGAGATATACCCCAATACAATAATACAGTAGGAGGAAATAGTAGGGGAATAGATTACTACTTTCTCATCATTGGATAGATAATCTATGTAACAAATCCACAGGAAAACAAAGGATTTAAACTATACTTTAGACCATTGGACCTGGCAGATATCTACAGAACATTTCATCCAACAACTACAGAATATACACTGTTGTCATCAGCACATGGAACATTCTGCAGGATAGACCATTTGTTAAGTCACAAATAAAGTTTCAACAAATTTGGAAAAATTGAAATCATTTCAGTATCTTTTCAAACCACAATGAAATAAAACTAGAAATCAATAACAAGTGAAATGCTGGAACTATAAAAATACATGGAAATTGAACATGCTCCTGAATGACCAATGGGTCCAAGAAGAAATTAAACAGGGAATCAAAAAATTTCTTGAAACTAAGAAAAATAAAGACACATCATACCAAAATGTGTGCAGTACTGTGAAAGCAGTACTAAGAGGGAAGTTTATTGCAATAAATGTTTACATCAAAAGAATAGGAAGATTTCAAATAAACAACCTACCACTTCACCTCAAATAATTAGAAAAACAAGAATAATCCAATCCCAAAATTAGTAGATGGAAAGAAATAATTAAGATCAGAGCAGAATTAAATGAAATAGAGACCCCAAAAATTATACAAAAGATAAATGAAACAAAATAGTTTGTTTTTTGAAAAGATAAAAAAAAAAAATAGGCAAGCCATTAGCTAGGCTAACTAAAAAAAGAATAGAGAAGACACAAATAACAAAAGTCAGAAATGAAAAAGGAGACATTACAACCAATACTACAGAAATACAAAGAATCATGAGAACCTATTATAAATAACTACATGCCAACAAATTTGAAGACCTGGAGGAAACAGATAAATTTCTGGACATATACAAACTACCAACACTGAACCAAGAAGAAATAGAAAATGTGAACAGACAGATAACGATCAATGAGATTGAAGTAGTAATCAGCAGTCTCCCCAAGATGAAAAAGCCTAGGACCAGATGGATTTGCTACTGTATTCTACCAGCTCTTTAAAGAGGAATTAATACCAATTCTCTTCAAACTATTCTAAAAAATTGAAACACAGGCCATTCTCCCAAAATCATTTTATGCAGCAAACATTACCCTGATACCAGAGCCAGACAAAGATACAACAAAAAAAAGAAACCTACGGGCCAGTTTCTCTGATGAACACAGATGCAAAAATCCTCAACAAAATATTAGCAATCAGAATACAGCAACATATCAAAAAAATTATACACCATGATCAAGTAGTATTCATCCCAAGGATGCAAAAATGGTTCAACATACACAAGTCAGTAAATGTGATATACCACATCAACAAAATCAAAGACAAAAAACCATGATTATCTCAATAGATGCAGAAAAAGCATTTGACAAAATTCAACATCCCTTCATGATAAAGACTCTCAGCAAATTAGGTATAGAAGGAAAGTATCTCAACACAATAAAAGCCATCTATGAGAAGCCCACTGCCAATATCATTCTGAATTGATGGAAACTAGACAAGAACAGGAATTAGACAAGGATGCAGACTCTCACCACTCCTATTTAACATAGTATTACAAGTGCTAGCCAGAGCAATCAGGCAACTGAAAGAAATAAAGGGCATCCAGATTGGAAAAGATAAAGTCAAGCTGTTCCTGTCTGCAGATGACGTGATCCTATATATAGAAAAACCTAAAGACTCTACCAAAAAAACTTAGAGCTAATAAACAATTTCAGTAAAGTTGCAGGACAAAAAATCAACACACAAGAATCAGTAGCTTTTTAATACTCCAATAACAAACTATCAGAAAAAGAAATCAATTAAGCAAGCCCATTTATAATAGTCACCAAAAAAATAAAATACCTAGGAATCAATTAACCAAGGAGGTGAAAGATGTCTACAATGAGAACTACAAATCACTGCTGAAAGAAATTAAAGAAGACACAAAAAGATGGAAAGACATTGGAAGAATTAACATTGTGAAAATGTCCCAAAAGCAATCTGCAGATTCAATGCAATCCCCATCAAAATATCAATGACATTCTTCATAGAAAAAGAAAAAACAATCCTAACATTCATATGGAGCAATAAAAGACCCTGAATAGCCAAAGCAATCCTGAGCAAAAAAATAAAATCAGAGGCATTACACTACTGTACTTGAAATTATACTACAAAGCTATAGTAACCAAAACAGCATGGTACTGACATAAAAACAGACATTTGGACCAATGCAACAGAATAGTGAACCTGGAAATCAACCCACATACTTACAGCCAACTGATATCTGACAAGGACAACAGGAGCATACATTGGGGAAGGACTGCCTCGTCAATAAATGGTGCTGGGAAAACTGGACATCCATATCTAGAAGAATGAAACTAGACCCATACCTCTTGACATATACCAAAATCAACTCAAAATGGATTAAAGACATATATAAGACCCAAAACTATAAAACTACCATAAGAAAACATAGGGGAAATACTTTAGGAAGTAAGATTGGGCATAGAGTTTACTAGTAAAACCCCAAAAGCACAGGCAACAAAAGAAAAAATAAACAAATGGGACTATATCAAAGCAAATGGCTTCTGCACACCAAAAGAAACACTTAACAGAGCAAAAAGACAATGTACAGAATGGGAGAAAATATTTGCAAACAACACATCTGAAAAAGGATTAATATCAAGAATATACAAGGAACTCAAACAACTACAGTAAAAAAAACAGGTAATCTGATTAAAAAATGGACAAAGGAGCTGCATAGGTATTCCTCAAAGGAACATATACAAATGGCCAACAGAAGAATAAAAAAATGCACAACATCACTAAGCATCAGGGAAATGCAAATCAAAACCAGTTTGAGATATTATCTCATGCCAGTTAGACTGGCCAGTATCAAAAAGACAGAGAATAACAAAGGCTGGTGAAGATGTGGAGAAAGGGGAACCCTCCTACATTGTTGGTGGGACTGTAAGTTACTGCAGCCATTATGGTAAACAGTATGGAGGTTCCTCAAAGAGCTACAGATAGAACTGCCATATGGTCCAGCAATCCTGCTGCTAGGTGTATACCCAAAGCTTGGAAATCATTATGTCAGAGGAATATCTGCACTCCCATGTTTATTGCAGCTCTACTTACCATAGCCAAGAGTTGGAACCAACCTAAATGTCTACCAATGGACAACTGGATAAGGAAAATGTGGTATATAAAATAGTGGCATACTGCTCTGCCATATAATGAAATGAAATTCTGCCATTCACAGCAATATGAATGAACTTAGAGAAAATTATGTTAAGTGAAACAAGCCAGGTACAGAAAGAGAAACACTGAATGTTCTCACTCATAAGTGGGAGCTAGAAAAAAAGAAAAGAAAGATACAACAATTACAATAATTCATTGAACATTCAAAATCAGAGAATAGGCCACTTGAGGTGGGAAAGGGGGAGGGAATTAGGGAGAAATTGGTAAAGGGCCACAAAAAATGTTCACATTGTATAGTGATTATATAAAATAAATAAATAAACTAGACTTAAAAGAAGAAGTCCGACACGGATCTCACTGGGCTAGATTCAATGTGTCTGCAGGACTACACGCTTTTCAGCAACTCTAAGGCAGAATCCATTTCCTTGCCTCTTCCAGCTTCTAAAGACCCCTTCCTCCATCTTCAAAGCCAGCAACATTGCATCTCTCTGCATCTTTTTCCATGGTTACAGCTCTCTCTCTCTTCTGCCTCCCTTTTCTACTTTTAAGGGTCCTTGTGATTACATTTAGGACTCACATGGATAATTCATTTCCCCACCTCAAAATCCTTAACTTAATCACGTGGAAGGTAATAGGTCCTGGATTATAGAATGTGAACATCTTTGGAAGGCCATTATTCTGCTGACAACACATGGGTCAACTTTTTCACACCCTAAGTGATTCTTTCTGAGCAGCGGGGACTAAGCAACACTAGAAGGAGTGAGGGCACGACAGTGGGGTTGGTGGAGAGATTTTTGGTTTTGTTTTGTTTTACAAGATGGGGAGTGCAATAGCAGAAACAAAGAAACCAATCGTGTCAATCCCTAGCTACTTTTCAGTGGAGTTTTAATAGTGAAATCATGTTAGAGAAGAACAATTTTATGTGACACTTTGTCAAGTCTGCCCTGAGCTATCTTTCCCCACCTTTTTCCCTTACTCAACACATGACATACTGTAGAAGCTTCCAAACCCATAGTTATAATTAAAAAGACGTGCAAAAGATATGCAGTCGCATGCTCAGGGTGAGCCCGAAGATATCCAAACCTAGATTTATAGAAAATGAGCTTTTCAGAGGCAGAAACTGAAGAGGCCACTCTGAAATGAAACTCAATTTTCTCCAACACAGCAGCCTGAGGTTACTTGAGACCAGTCTTTTGTCAGCACTGGGAACTCAGAAATGAAAGAGCGCGGAGATGCTCAAATGCCAAGATTGCCATATTGCATGGGGAAGGCAAGCATGTGTTTTGGTTGGAAGGGGGAAGAGTGTTCAATTAATCCTGAAATGTTTGCACAAACAAATGATAGGCAAAAAGAAAACTCAACATGAAAGGGGTGTGATTCTTTATGAAAGAACCATCTCCACCAGTCTGGCAGCTGCAAAATAAACACGCTGGCGAATCGGGCCACAGCACAGATAATTAGGAGTGAAGAGCAGCACAAGGACAGTTTTCATTAAAACTAAGGCAGTGTGGCAGATGGGCAGGCCTCAGGGGCCCACCACTGCCAGCTGGGAGGAAGCAGGGCCTCCCCTGGTCTTCCTGAGGCCCAGCCACCTCCCTTTTAAATGCAGGCCACAGAGGCAAGGCACACAGTGAGATTGTGCAAGCATCTGTCCACGCCTCAGTCCCCGCCAGCAACAGAGGAACATGGGACCAGGGTAGTTAAGCCCCTGGGGGGACCCCACAGGCCTGTCAAAGTGAAGGGCTTCCTCTCTGCTCTTCTGACCCTTTCCCTGGTCTGGCCACTCCCAGGACTGCAGACTATTTGAGGGTTGTATTGCCCTTGGCCCTTCAATACAGAGGCGAGAGAGCCACCAAAAACGTATGTATTCTGTCTAAGTAATTGCCTCATTGTTGCATAAAAAAATGAATATTTACATAATTCAATTAAAGCAGAGTGCTGATCTTTGCAGAATGAAAGCTGAGGTTTACAAGGGCGCTGCTGTTATTGTCCCCATAGTCGAGTTTGGGTCATGAAATAACCATACCTTGGTGGCTGGACTTGCGCCTGCTTGACAGGAAAGCACCAGTGTGATGACAATGATGCATCTAATTCCCTGAGGTGGGTCACTTAATGACTGCTCTGCATTGACCCAATAGAATATTTGATTTGTGTTGCTGTAAAAGGCACTGTCGACTGCCAGATTGAGCTGAACATCTTGGAACTGACATAGTCAAATATAAGGAGGGCCAAAATGTTCTGAGGCATCCACACTCCCTTCCCCTGCCACCCTCTTCCTGTCTTCTCCAGGCGAGGCTCACAGATGGCTGGGATTTAACACACTGACAGTGGGGGTCTGTATCCACAGTTCCCTTCCCTACCACCGCCCACTCCCCTTCCAGCACTGACTGTCCTCCTGGCTTCTGCTCCCCTGAAGCCGCTTCTCCCCGCCCCGTAGGCATCCTTTTCTGCCGTCGGCTTTGCAAGCATTTCTACTCCACGCTGCTTCTCCTTGGACAGAGCTGGATCAGAGAACACAGGGGTGGCAGGACCCAGCCAGCCATTCCTCTGTTGCTAACTGCATCTGCCTGCAGGCAGCCGGCCTCTGCTCTTGGCTCTCCAGTGGGGCACTCTTTTCATGACTGTTCCAGGAATCCTCTTGGCCCTCCTGAGGGATACAGTCTATATTTTGGTTGTCCTAATACTCAAAAGAAGCCCAGCTGAAAAAAGTGATGGCCTTGGGACCAAAGGTAACGAGACAACTGAGTGGACAGTAGGCACCCTTGTAAACCTCAGCCTTCCTTCAGCAAAGATCAGCACTCTGCTTTAATTGAATTATGTAAATATTCATTTTTTTATGCAACAATGAGGCAATTGCTTAAACAGAATACATATATTTTTGGTGGCTCTCTCTCCTCTGTGTTGAAGGGCCAAAGGCAAAGCAACGCTCAAAGAGTTTGCAGCCCCGGGAGTGGCCAGACCAGGGAAAGTGTCAGAAGAGCCATTGATTTAGAGATAGTCTAGAAAGGGAAATGATGAGGTCAGCTTTGCAAAGCTGTGTTGGAGATGCCTGTGGGTCCCTGGATAGATATGCAGTAGGTCATTGTGGAACTCGCAAGTCAAAGATAAAACCTGAGATTTTAGAATCATCTGATTTTGCCTTAAATTCAAGTTAATCTGAATTCCCGGCTTCCTTTTGAGTAGTTTATGCCCAGCATATCTTTTTCCATCCCTTTTTTCCCCACCTTTGTTTGTTTTAAGTGCAACTCTTGTGTGCCACATTTAACTTGTCTTTGTGTTTTTAAAATCCAGTCAGAATTCTGTCTTTTAATAGGTGAATGCAATCTTTCTACATTTGTTCCAGCAGTGACATAATTGATTTCTGCCACAATATTTTGTGTTTCTGCTTATCATCCTTTGTCTCTGCTTCTTATTTCTTTTACTGCCTTCTGTTGGATTGATAATATTTTTCTACATTTCTTTTTCCCTGCCTCTGCTGACTTGCAATCTATAATTTGTGTTTATCTTCTTTTAGTGGTTATCTTTACATTTTCAACAGAAACATGTAACCATACATTTTCTCACCAAGTCATTATTTCTACCCTTCTTCAGAACGTGAAAAGGACTTAGTACTCTTTAACTCAACATTGATTACCCCTTTCCCCCATCTGGCTATTTATTCTTTTTTCAAAACGCAAAAATAATTTTAATTATTTTTTAAACTAATTTTTAATTAAATTTACCAAGTTTTGTAAATTTAATTATTTATATGTTCACAATAGTTTCTTATACTCCAGCCTCCCCTCTGGACTTACTTTCATTTTACTGAATTTGGGGGTTTTGTAGTCATTATGCTTTTTATTTTTTAACTGTCTCGATTTTAGACAGTTTCTGTTGATTGAGAACATTATTCTTAGCTTTTCTCTAATTACTCCTTTCTCCATCTCTGTATTTTGTTATATTATTATTTTCATTCTGTCCAAGTTGGTAATATTCACACTGAGTTTCGTAACCATAATTCTTGTGGCTGTTTAATATTAGTTTTGCATTGAAACGGATTCAACACATCATCAATCCTTTTGCCAAGCTTTTCTTGAATTCTTAATTTTTATTTACTCTTAATTGGCTGGAATTTTCTGTCAAGCAGCTGTTTCCAAGGAACTAATGGGTATTGAATTTCCTAAGTTTTTTCACATGGGAGAATATCTACCTGCTGCCTTTACACTAAAATAATTATCTTTGGCTGGGTAAGTATTCCAGGGCTACTTCTTTCTCTCAGAATTTTGTAGACATTAAATGTTGCTGTAGAAAACTGAGCAAGCCAGGCCTTTTCCCTTGAATTTGTTTTTTTCCACCTGAATAATTCTTCGTGCATTAATGTAAAGTAAGGTAAATCATAACTAAAGCCAAAATGTTTCATTATTTTAGTTATTATTTTAGTTATATGAAGTTTCCATTTATGTTGTCAGAGCTAGGGCTCAGACCCTCCAAACCCATTGTACAGACTGGGTAACCAGACCCCTCACATGCCAGGCTGGGTCCCCAGACCCCTCACATGCAGGTCCATGCTAGGTAATTGGGAAAGATTCCAGGAGCTGTTGGCAGATGACATGAGCTCAGTCCTCAGCTTCCTCAGCGGCAGCAGCTTACAGGTCCAGCAGTGGCAGTGACCTTGCAGAGGGTCCCGGGGTTACTAGCAGCAGCAGTAGTGGTGGCCTCCCCATGCCCCCCATCCACAGTGGGGCATCCCGGGGATGGGGGACACTGTGGATCAGAGCCACTCATCCTTATACTCAAGTCCATAACCCAGGACACCTGGGTGCACATGCGCACTTACACTAGCCGATAACCAAGGAACACCTGAGCGCATGTGCCTATTTACATCAAATGCTCAGCCAGATTCTGAACATCTGAGGGGCCCTGACCATTTTTCCTATATTTTTCCAACAATTAAGTTCCAAATCTCCCTGACTTCAGAGCTCCATAGGCTGTGGTCTCAGCCTGGCTTGTGGCTTCACTGCTGGTCCATTTCTGGCTCATGGGAATGTTTGTCTTGGTGGAAA
>NW_007726281.1:934524-937161 GCF_000696425.1 Galeopterus variegatus | reverse complement strand
ATGTGTTTGAAACAGATTAGAGGGATCAAAGCATAAATTTACAAAGTCATTCTAACTGAAAGATGGATATTGGGAGTAAATGAGAACTGAGGTCAGGGACGTGGATATTAGTCCCCATCCCTCCTCTCACCACAGGGAAGCAGGGCTCTCAGGCTTAGAGTCATGGAACTGGCAGAGGTCTGTCATCACCAAGCCCCGTAGGAAAGTCTCCAAAAGAACCAAGACCTATGGAGAAAAGAGGGCTCTGTCCAGAAAATCAGGAGTATCATATACAGAAAAGTGGGGAGATTTTTCTGATGGCAACAGGTGATGAATGCAAGTGTTTTCAGTGTCGCAGATCAACTGTGCAAGACACTCATTCAAGCACAAAACACAACAAAGGATGTCTCTTCCCCTTTATGATAGGATGAAACTGTTCTCAAACCCATTCTTTAAAATGTGTAGAGACTTGTTCCCTCCAAGGCTTAGGGAACTGTCACAGATTGAGTTCTCTAGGTAGCAGAGTCTGAACAGAAATTAGCATACCAGAAACGTATTAGGGAATTTTCCTGGGATCGACTTCTGTGGAAGGGAGTAGGAGGAAGTAGGATCATGCAGAGGGAGAAGCTGAGCTGTGATGCAGGCTGACAGCAACTCTGGGCCGCCCCCAGGAGCTCTAGAGCGAAAACAGCCCATGAGTGTTGCTACATGTTGTGCTGAAACAGCAGCTTTTACATTCCCACTGAAATCCGTCACTTGGGTGTGAGCTCTCCGGGAAGCATAACCCAGGGTGAGGCAGCTCTCCATGGCTGAGGCTGTCCCTGAAGGGGCTGGCAGCTGATAGCAGCTGCCTACAGCACTCCCAGCAGCTGGGCCAAAGGCCCTTCCTTGAAGAAAGATCTGAGCGGCATATTACTGTGTCCACACAGTATCAGAAACAGAAGAGAATTCTTTGACACATAATGTAACATGACATAACATGACATTACTCAAGATCTCAAAGTTGGGAAAGAGATTGACATTCTTCTAGTGAAATAAAGCACAAGTTTTTAGGCTAGCATATTATCCGTCAATGGATGGGATTTTCAAAACTTATTTAAAAAGCTCTTACACCATTGCTGTGAAATCACCACCACGACTGCACATCAGGTTCCACGGCTTTTTCTTCCCATCTAAGGCAGCAGTCCAAGGCAGAGCAGAGGGTGACAGCTCATGCCAGGGGCTGTGACACAAGAAGTGGCAGGAAATTTGGGATGAGGAAGCAGCGAGAGTTTGGAGGAGAAAAAAGAAATAAAGGGTGAGGGCCATGGGAAAGGGAACAAAGTGAATACAAGGGGAAGGGTACAAAATTAGCACTCTTTCCTGGCCTAAAAAATGCTGATTTGGGATGCCCCAAGAACCTTAAGAGACTGTAATAGGTTGCAAGGCTTAGAGGGAACAAAGTGAATACAAGGGGAAGGGTACAAAATTAGCACTCTTTCCTGGCCTAAAAAAATGCTGATTTGGGATGCCCCAAGAACCTCAAGAGACTGTAATAGGTTGCAAGGCTTACGGACCCTACTTCCAATTCCCTAACACCCTTTGGACTCTATATGCAATTTGGATTATATCACTTGAACCTAAAGAACAGTATATTAGCTCAGGCTGCCATAACAAAACACCATTCACTGGGCAGCTTAAACAACAGAAATTTATTTTCTCACAGTTCTGGAGGCCAAAAGTCCAAGATGAAGGTGCAGCCAGGGTTTGTTCCTGGTGAAGACTCACCTCCTGGCTTGTAGACAATCAATCACCTTCTCCCTGTGTCCTCACATGGCCTCTTCTCTGTGCACACACAGGGGAGGGGCAGGGAGGTGGGAACAAAGATCTGGTATCTCTCCTTCTTATAAGGACACCAGTGTTGTCATATTAAGGCCCACCTTTATAACCTCACTTAATCTTTACTACCTCCTTATAGGCCCTATCTCCAAATATAGTCACATTATGAGTTAGGGCTTCACCATATGAATTTGGGGGTACGCAATTCGGTCCACAACACACATAATGGGTTAAACATTCTTTGGGAGTGTGTGCATGTGTTGACTTTGTGAATGGAAGTGCTAGGGCAATCTCCTCTCTACTTTACCGCTGATATCACCAGCAGGTACCTGGATTTTTCCAAATTGCAGGTGGAGAAGTGAAGCTGGTCATGCATGGGACCAATTGACTGACTGTTCAGCACAGTCATTTTTGGTTTCTGACCCTCCTACCCCTCCTTCCAAGATAAGGGGCATAGTTCCTGGGGCTTCTCTATGTTGCAGCCTGCCAATGGCCTGAGATGTGCTAGTGAGGAATCCACAGGAGATCACAGGCAGACAGCACAGTCTCTTCCATACCCTGTCAGACACTGAGCTGCCACACATCCTGGCACAGAAGAATGGGACAGTCTGTTGACATGTTTCCTACTGCTACTCTCTGGGGCCAAATAGGGCTGTTTTAACCATTAGACACCAGAGGAATAGTGCTATGGCACATGGGATTTTTAAGAACCTCTGAAAATGTCTGAGACTTAAAAAAAGAAAAGATTACAAAAAAAAAAATCTGACAGAATTAATACGAGTGTACTTGATCATATGCAGAACCTCACATTTGGAATAACTAGTCAATAATAACTCAGTT
>NW_007726281.1:932945-934299 GCF_000696425.1 Galeopterus variegatus | reverse complement strand
AGTGTACTTGATCATATGCAGAACCTCACATTTGGAATAACTAGTCAATAATAACTCAGTTCAATCCTTATATAATTGTATACTTGCATATGATGACTCCTTTGCCTGGAATATGTCTTCTCCCCTTTTCTGCCTTTTCCCCTTACTCGTGCCTTAAGGCCCAGGCAGAATTTACTTACTCAGTGATGCATTCATTGACTAAGTCCTACCCCCAAAGACAGTCCCTTGAGGATAGGGACTATACATTGTCTTTCCAGTGCCTAATAATATGCTATTGTTAGTGAATACTATATTATTTCTTCATAGTACTTGGTTGTTGGAAACTTTTTTCTGTGCATTTATATATACCTACAAAGAGGCTGGTGTATAGGTCGAGTGCTCTCTGCCCTTCTGCTCATCTTCTGTATCTGTGGGCTCCTGGTCGACTCTGCCCCTGGGAGGCACAGAAGATTGGAGGGTGGGAGGCAGGAAGAGTTTCTCTGCTTCCTGTGCTTCTCCTCTATAGCTTTTCTTTAAATGGTGGCTAAAAAAAAAACAAAGCCATAGACTCATAACATAAAATGTACTATCCATCTTAACCATCCTTAAGTGTACAGTTCAATAGCGTTAAGTATATTCACCTTGTTGTAAATTCATTCTGTTGTAAACACTAGAGAAGTTTCTACTTTGCTGGTTGACATAGTTCTTGCAGTAGTTTTGAGAAACAGATTCTCAAGAAAAAATTCTGGTTTAGGTTGCTCCCCTGTTACAGCATGAATATAGTGATGATCTCCTTGCAAACAGAAGTAATGTGTGGCACATGGTGGCAACACATTTACTTAAATCGTATTTACTTAAATGTTGCTTGGGATGATGTGCCAGTTAAGACCTTGGGAAATCAAATAATTCTGCTCAAACAGTATAAGCTGTTAGGTGGCCTCTACTTCCAAAGGTGCTGAGAGCATAGAAAAAGGAAACATCAGCTTGGGCACAGGTACAGAACAGGGCTTCTTGAGTGTCCTTATAAGAATCTCTTATTTCTGGTAGCCACTGGGTAGATAGCTGAAGATGTGGCCCCAAATCTAATTGTGCATGGTACAGAATTACAACATAAACTAAACAAAAAAACCTAGCATGTTAATGTTAGGATATTAGTTGAGAAGATGTGAGATCCTATACTTTGAGAGGGGGACGTGGATAGTTGTACAATGCTTAGAACCTTAAACTGACAAAACCCTCGGAGCCCCCCTTTCTTGTGCAGCCAGCCCACGTTCCTGTCTGTGGAAGCTAGCATTCCCTTCCTCAAAGTCTCTCTAATGCCTTACCTCTCTGTCTGCCTTACCTTAGGCAGCTTCTTGCAGTGGGATTCTATTCT
>NW_007726281.1:931023-931699 GCF_000696425.1 Galeopterus variegatus | reverse complement strand
GATAAACTTACTCAAGATTCCAGACTTAATGTTCTAGCTCACACAGCTGGAAACAGTTCCAACAGTTTCCTTGATTGGTTGACTGAACTTTGATTCAACTGCCTACATTCAATTACATCAGGGTGCAAAACTTCCCTGGTATAATGAGCTCTGCATACTTCTGTCAGCATCAGTGTCCGTCGGTTCAGGGAGAGTCTCACTTATCATCATGGTATCTTACACAACCTTCTGAGCAAGTAACACATTTTATAGTGAAGGAAGCACACCAATGGCTTCACACTCATGGGATTCACCGGCCTTACCGTAGACCTAGATTGCCCAGAAGAAGCTGTCCTGACAGAACAGCTGGTTGCAGACTCAGTTTCAGCGCCATATTGGAGACAGCCTGTGAGGTTGGGAACTATGATGTAACATGTGCTTTCAACTTCAATAGATTGTTGGTGCAGAAAGATTCTGCTGTAGCCAGAACACACAAGTCTGGGAACTGAAGGGTGAGGACTGGCCCCATTCACTATGACACCCATTCTCAGAGATTTGCTTCCTATCCCTGCAATCTTGGAGTTGTCCCCATGAGAGGACTGCTTCCACAAGAAGTGAAGGGGGAAACTGCCATTTAGCTGTTTGGATTTCCTTGTGTCCACACACCAAAAGACAGACAATAGGGTTGATTTCAATT
>NW_007726281.1:927886-929210 GCF_000696425.1 Galeopterus variegatus | reverse complement strand
TGTAGGGGTGCTTTTCACTTTTATAATCAATTCCTTGTATTCAATTCCCTGTTTTACTTAGAGGGCTTTCTATGTTTTTGATTGGACCATGACTGATATTGTTTGTTTATTTTTGCTATAAAAATAGGCTATGCTGTATATTGCTCTATAACTAGTTCTTCAGCCCTGAAATATATCAGGGACATCCTTTCATTTCAGACAAACAGAGCTAATTTTTTCTTTTTTGTTTTTTATTGAGATATAATTCACATAACATAAAATTCACCCTTTTAAAGTGTACAATTTAGTGTTTTTTTAATATATTGTTCACAAAATTGTACAACCATCACCACTATCTAATTCCAGAATATTTTCATCATTGCCAAAAGAAATGCTGTACCCATTAGCAGTCACACACACCCCCTCATTCTCTCCCTCTCCCCAGTCCCTGGAAACTACCAATCCATTTTTTGTCTCTATGGATTTGCCTCTTCTGGAAATTTCATACAAATGGAATCATACAATATGTGGCCTTTTGTCCTGGCTTATTTCACTTAGCATAATGTTTTCAAGATTTGTTGNGCTGTTAGGTGGCCTCTACTTCCAAAGGTGCTGAGAGCATAGAAAAAGGAAACATCAGCTTAGGCACAGGTACAGAACAGGGCTTCTTGAGTGTCCTTATAAGAATCTCTTATTTCTGGTAGCCACTGGGTAGACAGCTGAAGATGTGGCCCCAAATCTAATTGTGCATGGTACAGAATTACAACATAAACTGAACAAAAAACCTAGCATGTCTCATATGTTAATGTTAGGATATTAGTTGAGAAGATGTGAGATTCTATACTTTGAGAGGGGGACATGGATAGTTGGACAACGCTTAGAACCTTAAACTGACAAAACCCTCGGAGCCCCCCTTTCTTGTGCAGCCAGCCCACGTTCCTGTCTGTGGAAGCCAGCATTCCCTTCCTCAAAGTCTCTGTAATGCCTTACCTCTCTGTCTGCCTTACCTTAGGCAGCTTCTTGCAGTGGGATTCTATTCTCCTCAAGACCTACTCCTGTAAGTTCTCATTGCTTCTGGACCTATAAATACAATCACATACCATTGTACTCTAGGGGGAGAATTGCAAGGTCCATTCTTGGAAAAGATACCTTATACCCCAAAGGAAAAGTAAGCTTTTACCAATTCTATTAGCAGGAATCTGGAGAACAGTAGTGTGAGTGGGTTCTAAGGGTGATAGTCTCAGAATAGAAAATAACTGAGATGGGGCTGAATTTATCAATAAGGATAAACTTACTCAAGATTCCAGACTTAATGTTCTAGCTCACACAGCTGGAAACAGTTCCA
>NW_007726281.1:925518-926143 GCF_000696425.1 Galeopterus variegatus | reverse complement strand
TGAGTGTTGGTGGTGTTTAACTTTACAATTAAATCGACAGGCCACCAGACTATGAAAAGCAACATCCAGACGTTTGGGAAGGATATCAGCTGGAAATCATGCACTTGAAATGGATATGACAACTGATTGGACCTTGGGTCTGCCCTTGTTGGGAGAGGGTGAGAACATTTTAGTTTGTGTGACACATGCCTCCTGTCAGGCAAATGAGAATGAATGCCAGGTTGCAAAAGGGGTCAACTGTGTAGGTCAACTTCCTGTTTGCTGTTATATCCATTCTCTCTTCCTCTTTTGCTCCATTCTGGAAACTACATTTCTCAGGCTCTGGCTTCCAGGTAGATTTGACCAACAGGAGGTTGTGGGAGAAGACTGGAGGGTGGGAGAGGGGAGAAGCCAAAGGCATTTATATCCCCATCCCTCTGCTTCTGGTGACATCTGTGGTGGTGGCTGCAATTCATCCATAGCTTCAGCTCCCACTAGAAAGACCTCCATAATTCCTGCTCACAGTAAATGTCCCCTGCACCTAGGCTGGGATAATATTGTCTCCTCAATGTAGTTTATCTCCAATGTAGGGGTGCTTTTCACTTTTATAATCAATTCCTTGTATTCAATTCCCTGTTTTACTTAG
>NW_007726281.1:922743-924123 GCF_000696425.1 Galeopterus variegatus | reverse complement strand
CTCCTGATAACACTGGATAAATTTTTGTTTTTTTCCAATCTGACAAGGAAAAATATTGCTTATTTTAATTGCATTGCTCTGATCACTAATGGAATTGAGCATCTTTTGAAGTACACTATTGCTCAAACATAAACAGCTAGATTGTTTTCTAAAATCCTTCACAGCTGTAAAATTTGACTTGTGTGATTTAGCTATGGCAAGAAGTGATGGCTACGACAATACTGGCTGAAGCCATAACTGGCTTTATGGAGCATGTGGTTGTTTAATAGTGTTTCATAGGTGCTGGAACAGGCCCTCATGCTCACCAGTATCCTCTCACAGGACGCCTACTGATAGAGCCACATCCCCTTGGATTTAGCCTAGAAGGGCAAGTTAGCACAACCAAGAGGTTACGAGTGGGTTTTTGCTGGTTGAAATGAGGGAACTGATATCTGAAAGGGCAAAGGGTACCTGGAACACTTAAGGACAGAATTGACCTACTTCCCCTTTTTACCCCCAACCGTTTCCCAGAGAGGAAATTGTGTGGTAATGTAATGGGCCTTGAATATAAAGTCAGGAGATTTAGGGTCTAGTCCTGACTCAGATGCTCATGAAAGTCTTGGGCCATTTCCAGCCTCACTTTTCTATACTGTTAAATGGTAATATTCCCTATAATAATGGTAATATTCCCTATTAAATGGTCTTTTTCCAAATTATTATAATGTTCAAATAAGGGAAGAAGTGAAAATGCAATGAAACACATGTGGCTTTCCCATTCTCCATCCTTCTCTCCCGTACCCATAGTCACAATCACAGAAGCAGAATATCCTGGCCAGCAGTGTGGATGGAAGTTCTGGCCACTTGGCTGGAATCTCAAAACTACTCTTAGAAACACACAGATTAGAAGAGCCACACTCCACCCATGCTTCCCCCACTCCAGAGCTCAGCTTACCTTGGCTCCAGTACCTATGCCAGGCCTCTCTTCATCTCCTAAAAAGATTGAGAGTCATTTAAGGACCCAGATGGGCTTTGTGTATGTTTCATTTATTGCTCAGATCATCTTATTTCACTGCGTTTTTTTCTGTTTTTCCAATGATTTCCCAAACTCCTCCACATTTCCTTGTAAATCAAATTAAGTGATGGCTAAACTTGGAAGACAGCTGTGCCCGAGGTCATTAGCCCCCCACCCAGAGTGCGTGCTCTCCAATGCATAATTAAGAATTGTACTAGGAAGCACCTGGGGATGTCCCAGCCCCCTGACATCTAGATGCAACCATGTGACTAGTTTTCACCGTGGACCGTGGACTTTAAGTTGGAATCATGTGTGTCATTTCCTGACTAGGGCTTTTTTAAAGTGGGGGTACCGTCTTCATATTCTCTTTTACCTTTTGCCAGCTGGAT
>NW_007726281.1:918805-921581 GCF_000696425.1 Galeopterus variegatus | reverse complement strand
CTCTGAAGCATGAGAAACAGATGTTTAACAACAAAAAGTAACAACAAATATGTTAATTGTATGTTACTGAAAATTACCAGGAAGTAGGAAAGATTCAAAGAAATATTGTAAGAATGAGATACAGTCTTGTTCATGAGCTTACTATTTAAATCGGAAGGCAAGATGTCTACATAAATAACTACTTCAAGACTGTAAGTCTGGGTGGTACCAGGAATAGGTGCTCTAAGACTTTTAAAGATGGTGAGATCATTTTTATTTGGGGGCAGTAAAGCTTCATGGAGGAAATGGGATTGGAGCTGTGCATTGCAAGTAGGATGGAATTAAGTGGTAGAATCATGTACGGAGGTTAACAGAAATTAAACAGGAAAGTTAAGTCCCTATTACATTCTGAAAAGTGTTGAATGCCATGTGGAGGAAGTTGGACATCATTATAAAGGCAACAGGAGCTGGTAATTTTAGGTCCCTCTTAAGTCCTCTAATTTCAGAACTTAGTANAAATCAAATTAAGTGATGGCTAAACTTGGAAGACAGCTGTGCCCGAGGTCATTAGCCCCCCCACCCAGAGTGCGTGCTCTCCAATGCATAATTAAGAATTGTACTAGGAAGCACCTGGGGATGTCCCAGCCCCCTGACATCCAGATGCAACCATGTGACTAGTTTTCACCCGTGGACTTTAAGTTGGAATCATGTGTGTCATTTCCTGACCAGGGCTTTTTTAAAGTGGGGGTACCGTCTTCATATTCTCTTTTACCTTTTGCCAGCTGGATGCAGATGATGACAAGCCCTTAGGAATGGCTGAGCCATAAGATGGAAGGAGCCTCAGTCCCTGGATGACCACAGTGAGGAAAGCTGATTTGCCTTGGCTGTTATATAAGTGAGAAATAAAATTCTGTTATTTACTTTTGATGTCTATTTGTTTCAGCAGCTATCATTACTTTAACATCCTGTCTGGAAACATTTCACCAAAATGACCTTTTAAATAAAGCAGGTAATATCAAGCTTCATGACATTCTCAATAGCCATCTTCATTAGAGCCCAGAAGTTTCTTCAGACAGAAAGCTCAATAAATTACCCTCATGTCAGACGACAGCTCAATTCTGCTATATTCAGCAATTCTTTGCTTGTGCTTTGAAAAGCTCTGAAGCATGAGAAACAGATGTTTAACAACAAAAAGTAACAACAAATATGTTAATTGTANTGTACGGAGGTTAACAGAAATTAAACAGGAAAGTTAAGTCCCTATTACATTCTGAAAAGTGTTGAATGCCATGTGGAGGAAGTTGGACATCATTATAAAGGCAACAGGAGCTGGTAATTTTAGGTCCCTCTTAAGTCCTCTAATTTCAGAACTTAGTAAGTAGCAAAAGCCATGGTATCTGTCCGTTCTTTTCAGAGATGTATTGCACGCCTCTCTTATTTTCCTATGGCTACTTCCACAGTCCCCAAATTTCAGTTATTCAAATGCCACCTTCACATTTTTATTTCATACCTGTGTACGCTTTTGTTATTTAATATTTTTTTACATCCACTCCTCATTGCTGGATACAATTTTTTCTAATACATAGTCAAATAAATGCACACCTATTAATATTTTAGAAGCATAGTTCTGTTTGACCCCTACATGTGCCCAGTTCCCATTAGTGGTGCACAGATCACAGCTGGACAAACCTGGCCCTACTCTGAACCACCACAAGCATCTTTCCTGGGTTCCCAACTCACTTGTCTCTCCATACTCACTCTCCCATCTTGTGTTGTCCATTTTTTAGATTCAGTAACTAATAAATAAGTAATGTGTCACCACAGACAATCCTAAAATCTTAGTGGTTCAGCAAAACAAAACTCTTTCTTGCTCACAACACAGGTGGGACAGCCCTTCTCCATCTTGTAGCTAAATCATATGGAACACAAGACTCCAGGGTCACAGTGGTGGGGAAAGAATGAGGAGCTGGAGATCATATGGGATTACTGAAGGGCCAGGCCTGGGAGTAGCCTGTGTCATGTTTGCCAATATCCCGCTGGCCATGTGGCCCCCACCCGATCGCAAGGGAGGCTGAGAAATAAGCAGCTCCCCCCAGAGAGTGGTTAGCCCTAAGGGTCTCTGCCATTGTAAACTAGGTACTATTAATTTAGTGATCGTCTAGGCCATTGCTCCAAAAACTGTCCCCAGGACAGGACTTGGTATCTCAGAATTAAAAGCTCAGATGCATCTGCTTTTAATTGGGTGGGTATTTTTATTAAAATGGCCACATAGGAATTTAAGCAGCCGAGCCTAGTATTTATTCTCTCCACTTGTCCCTCATTGTTTTAAAGGGCAAATAGAGTTTCACAGTGTTTCTCCATTTTCGCTGTAGTTACTGTGCCCCATCTCAACTCTAGATCAGAGTCTGAAAGTAGAGGCTCTATTAGTTCCCTATTGCTGCTGTAACAAATTACCTCAAATTTATGGGCAAATTTTGTCATCTTAAAGTTCCATGGTTGAAAAGTCTAAAATAGGCGTTGCTGGGCTAAAATCAAGGTGTCAGCAGGGCTGCTTTCTTTTCTGAAGGTTCTAGAAGGGAATCTGTCCTCTTGCCCCTTCCAGCTTTCAGAGGCCTCTCGCTTTCCTTGGCTTGTGGTTGCTTCCATCTTCAAAGCTAGCAACATTGCACTGTGTATTTCTCTCATCAAATCACTTTGGGGCCGGTCCGGTGGCGCACTGGATAGTGCGCCACTTGGGAAGCGCGGCAGCGCTCCCCCCTGAGGGATCGGGTACCAAATACAGACCGGCTCCCTCTCA
>NW_007726281.1:905984-918072 GCF_000696425.1 Galeopterus variegatus | reverse complement strand
CGAGGCGCGGGAGCAACACCGAGGGTTGCGATCCTGTTGCCGGTCCCCGGTCCGGTACGGGGGCAACACTGAGGGTTGCGATCCGTGGGCAGACACGGAAAAAAACAAAAAGACAAAAAAAAAAAATCACTTTGACCCAAACCTTCTGCCTCCCTCATCCACTTTTAAGAATGCTTGTGATTCCATCGGATCCACCTGTGTAATCCAGCATAATCTCCCCGTCTCAAGGTCAGCTGATTAGCGACCTAAATTTCCCTTTGCCATGTAACATAGCATGTTCACAGGTCCGAGGGATTAGGACATAGACCTCTTTGGGGCACCATTATTCTGCTCAGTCCATGGGTGTGTTTAGTTTGATCAGCCCGGTGTTTTATTTTTCTTTCCTTTTTTGTTTTAATATTTCAATATATATATTTTTAAATTTTAGGTTAAATTTTAATTGGGAGATTTTATATATTTTTAAAATATTCATGTCTAGCTTCTCTTGAAACTTCAGGAGATCTAGGAAAAAGGGCCTGGATTCTGTCAGCAAAAAAATTGGTAGGTGCTGAGCAGTGGCTGCCTCTTAAAACGGGGCACTGGGCCTCCAGGGGCCACAATCTCCAACACTTCCTATTACCACGGACTCGTGGCACACTTTAGGTTACATGATCTGCCTGGCCCCTTTAAATTTGCAAGCTTTGAATCATTTCACTGTCTGTCCTCAGACTTTAGACACCTTCCTTCTCTGTTGGCAGCACGTCCTCCTGTTCAGAATTCTACTGTCTGCACAGGATTGTCATGATAGCCCTTTCTTCTGACTGTAGAAAGCAAATGGGCCCATGGCTTGGTTGTGGGGTGTGTGGGGGTGATCATGGGCATTCACCAAACCCTCTCAGGCCTGTGTGTCATATATCTCCTCAAGAAGCAGGGACTTAAGTGTGTCCTGGAGCAAGGGTCAAAACGTTCATGTGCTGTCTCTCTATCAACACCTGCCCCCTCTTTTCTCTCTCTCTCTTCAGCCTCCTTGGTATGAGATCTTCTTTAATGAATTTCTTTACTCTGACAACAGGCCTACTTCTGGCTCCCAGCCAAGCTGCACACCAGCTTTCATTGTCCTCCTGGGCCTAAGTGAAGGGCATATCACTTTGTTTCACTTGCAGATGCTCACAGATCCGATGCCGGCATTAATAACCCGGCGGGCCTGGCCATTCTGTCTTCATCAGCGGCTGTGTCGCTGGTGAGGAGCTGCCCTGCTGCCAGGGAGAAGAGCTCTTCATTACCCAGCTCGGGCTGAGGGGCCTCCTCACCACATACTTGAAAATCACATCAGCCAGGCGAACTCTCTCCTGTCACGATGATTTCAACACTGACGGAGGGTGAGGGAAGGAGACCCCCAAGATATAAATTGCACCAAAACTGTTACAAAGGTCGTGGGAGCAAAAACCAGGGTGGGGGCTCTGTCACTGAATGCAGCATTGCCCCAGCTTCTGTCACCTGTGTGCCACCTCTGTAATTTTTGCCATTTCTGCATCATACCTGTAATTTTATTCATTTAATATTTTTTCTTAAATCCACTTTATATTATTGCCCCATCCTAGACAATAATAGCCATAAAATTAGAACTTAGATGTGCTAGTTATACTTTTCCTAATCTATATTAAAATTAGGATATTAATTTGATTCACTAAAATTAGGATATTTAATATTAAAATTAAAAATGTTGAACCACATATCATCTAAAATTGTATATGCTATTCATCAGACACATAGATTTAATTTATCCTTCCACCTCAGAACAGAATCACACCTAAACTAAACCACAGATTGCTCCCATGCCATTCTTAGGGCTCTCTGGGTAGGGTTCCAAAAATTCTGAGAGTGCCAATGCCTTTAAGTACCAGTATCATTGAGATGTCCTTTCTCACATGTCACCTAAATCTCTCATCTTACTCTAAATCTGTTTCCTCATATTTCCATCTACACTCGATAGTGGCACAAGTAGGAATTCCAGACCTTTCAGCAAACAGTTCTAGAAGCTGCCCATCTCCTCTAAGCAACGCTTCCTAGACAGCAGAGCAGAAACCAGCTTGTAGCGAAAGGTTGACATTCGGAGATGGAGGGGACCACATTTTAGAGATGGACCATAAAGAAAAGAAGCACGTCAGGAAGGAGAAAGGAAGCATGAGTGCGCCTGTTTCCTCTCCAGCCTTCCCTTGAGGCTTCTGCTACAGGGCTTGGCCCACCTGCCTCAGGGAACCCTGAATACTAGAGCCAGAGGAAAAGAGGTGTCAGGGGACAGGAGGCCAAGGCACACTTTCACAGTAATTTTCAGGCCCATGAGGACCCCGTGAAGCTCATGGCACTCGTGTTTCATTAGACTTCATTGTCCTCTTCAGATGTGCCTTGAGTGTTCCTCGCAGCGGGTGGAGAGGAGAGGACAGACACCACCAGCTCTGCGAGTCAGAGTATGAAGAGCTCCTCAGAAGCAGGGGAGGCCATGGAGTGTTCCTGAAGGGACTTCTGAGAGGGAGCTCCTGGGCCCGCAGGAGGGATGAGCCGACATGTGAGGGAGGGCTGGGGAGGCGACTGAGGCTCTCGGAGGGGGCACCCCAGGATGAGAGGAAGAGGGAACGCACGAGCCCTCACTTTGTAGGGATTTAATGTCCCTGGGCCTGACTCCTGCAGAGCTCAAATGTCACTGTGGAAAGGAAGAAACCACAAAATACAGCCTCTCCCTTTTCCTTTGAAAACCAACCTCCTCCCATCTCACCCACACTCCCACACCAAATCACTGTCTAAGCAAGGTGGGAAAACCACACCTGTGCCGTTGAGAGAACTGGCTTCTAGTTCAGCTGTGCTGAGGGCCAGCTGTGTAACCTCGAAAGGCACTTTATGACTCTGGAACTCGGGGCCACACATGCAGAGTGGGGACTTAGGGCTCCATCGCCCCTTGCGGGTCTGACATGCCCACAGTACCTAACACGTCAGCCTTCATGAGGGCGGTTTATTACTTCCATCAATGAACTGTATACCAACATTTTCACTTTCGTACCTCACTTTCAAAGCAAAATTAGGAAAGGAAGAAGATTTGGAATAGGCCAAGCTCAGGCAGAGGTGACTATGCAACAGTCCATCCAAGTTAAGGGCCATGTCCTCCCAGTCCGTGTGCCCCAAGAACTAGGAACTGTTCCTCTGCAGTGAGGGACCTTAGGACACAGGATGGTTCTCTGATGGAACTGAGACAGGGAGAGGAAGAAGCAGCACCCATGGTGGCATCCATGGTGGGGAGGGGAGACCCAGGGACCTGCATGGAGGGAACTGTGGGAAAATCACTTGGGATTCTGGGGAAGCTTATGGAACCAGGCACAAGACAGTGTGGGGTTTACAGTTCCTTCCTGGAAACAGACCGTCGTCATACCAGGTGCTCTGTTTCCAAAGGCCTCATTTAATGACCACAATGAGACTGTTCTAAATAGCCCATCTGTCGCCCACCTTTTGCAAATATTTGATTATATTCACATTCTATTCATGAGGGAAATGGTGACACCAAGCTGTTTGCCCACCATGAATCTGTCCCACTGAATGATTAACAAATCCCAAATGCCAGGCACATAAAGACAGCTGGGTCTGCGGGATTCTTGGGGGCCTGGGCTGCTGAGCTCTGGTGAGGAACTACAGCTTTCTCTTCCTCTCCATCCTTCAGTGCATCATCTCCAAATACGGGCGATGGGGGCAGCATCTCTCGACTGAGAGGTGTCCCTCCTGAGAGATCAGAGAAAGAAACAAGCACGCCATCCTCCGCGTCGAGTCCTGGGCCTTTGTCTCATGGCTTGCCACTGCCCCCTGCCTGCTTTGGTTTCCATAGACCCTTTTGCTTTCCTCAGACCCCTTCCTGTATCATCCAGAGAAAAAGCAAGGACAGTAAATGGCAAGCACCCATAGGCTGTCTGACCACTGATTTGTACCCCTGCTCGTCTCAGCCATATCAGAAGCATAAAAACCTTTAGCTGAATGTGAAGATCTATATTACTATAAAAAACCAATTTGTCTTTTAGACTCATGTTCAGGGCAATTGCACAAATTCAGGATTTCTCACCTAACATGTGCTTTCCAATAATTATGAGAAAGAAACATTTTCTTTTTTTTGTTTTGTCTACAAATTTTTATGCTTCATGGGCTTTTATTCAAATAGTAGCATCATATTCAGACACTTGCACTGAAGTCCCTTGAATTTTCTCACTTAAAAGTACGCTACAATAGCTCGTTTTATATCTATAGAAGTAGATCTCTAGGTCTACTTCAGTCCTGTGTATGGCTACAGAGTATTCCACTGTAGAGATACTCTTTAATTTATTCCATCAGTTTCATATACATGGACATTTAGGTTGTCTCTAGACTTTATTTCACACAATGTTGTGGTGAACATCTTTCAGCACATGTTCAAGGAATCAAAAGATAATACAAATCTTTCCATGAACTTTTTAAAGTACCCTCCTATTTATAAGGATAAATTCCTGGATTGGGGATTGCTGGGTCAAAAGCTATGCTCATTTAAGATTTTAATAGATAAATTAGGCCATAAAATCTGTATTTGTGATTTATATAAATCAATTATGCAGATCTTACTGTTAATTTGCAGAACTGTACTCTAGATATTAACAAATGGGAACCATCAGTCCTTTGGGAGGTGCTGTGTATATATTAGTCACACCTTTTCTCTTACCCTAGATATTTTAGTGTATAAAATGTTCGAGTTTTGTATGTTCTCTATTTTGAGGGGCTGAGTAGAATTTTCTGGAATAATTGGAATATTTCAGGTAGGGAGGTTTGCAGAACTGATAAAAAGATAACAGCACATTAAGAGATCAGCCTTTTCCCAGCTATTCCCAGTTATTTTCTTCCCCACTCAGTCTGTGCCTAGCATATTGTAGGCACTAAGAAAATATTCGGTGAAAGAATGAATGCATGCATAAATAAAAAACATAACTATGGGGACTTGCTCAAGGATCCAAAACCAGTGTTTTAGGTTTTGCCATTCTCATCTCCTTTTAGCAGTACCCTGAAAAATAAGTACCCCTTAAATCTGTTAGACTCAGTATTGCCACTTCATGTGTGGATCTAATCTACGGGCTTTTGACTTTCATTTCGAAATCAATTATATGTTGCTGGCTTAATATTTTGTAAGTATTATACCTATTATGCCTATATTCTTTATTTTTTGAGCACATGGCAGGCACTACAGATAGGCCTTCAAAATGAATAATGGGGTTGTGGGTGTCAAAATGGGAAAAAACATGGAAAGTTTTTGCCAAAATATATGGTATATTGATGTAAAGCTACACAACTATGCCAGTTGTCGAGTAAGGCAAATCATAACTAAAGCCAAAATGTTTCATAATTTTAGTTATGCTAAGTTTCCATTTGTATTGTCAGGGCTAGAGCTCAGACCTTTCAAACCCACTGTACAGAATGGGTCACAAGACCCCTCACATGCAGGTCCACGCTAGGTAATTAGGAAAGATCCCAGGAGCCGTTGGCAGACGACACAAGCTCAGTCCTCAGCAACGGCAGCAGCAGCTTACAGGTCCAGCGGCTTACAGGTCCAGTGGTGGCAGTGGCCTCTCGGAGGGTCCCAGGGACCCTGGCAGCAACAGCCTCCAGCAGCAGTAGCGGCCTCCCCATGGCCCCCCTGGGGGCATCCTGGGGATGGGGGACACTGTGGATCAGAGCCACTCATCCTTATACTTAAGTCCATAACCCAGGACACCTGGGTGCATGTGTACAATTAATTATATTAGATAATAACCAAGGAACACCTTGGTGCACGTGCATATTTACATCAAATGCTCAGCAAGATTCTGAACATCTGAGGGGCCCTGACCATTTTCCTATATTTTCCCAATAATTGCACACGCTTAATAAATGTTAGCCATTATTATTATTATTTAAGCAATACTACAGTCTGCCGCTGTCTTCCTCCATTCTTTTTATTGCTCTCCAACAAACATGCTGTGGCACAAACATGGACCCCATCTCACAAAGAGACATCATTACGCTCTATTACAGCATTTTTTGTTGCTTTGTTTTAACCCCATTTTCTGCAAACAGGAGGCATTTTTTCTTGAGGAAAGGAGGAACTACTCAGAGACCTAACTTTTAATTAACTTTGTTACTGGGTGCCGTGTAACTGTAGGAGAGTCACTGTTCTTCGGGAAGGGGCTAATTAGAAGAGGAGAGATTGATGAAGGGCAGTGTGGACGGCGGTGTGGGATTACGGCTGGGGGCTGGGCCAGCTGCAGTCAGGCCTTTCCAAATTGTACCTCGTCGTACCACTCTAAATTACTTCTTACCCCTGGTGACCCCCCATACTTTATGTTGTTTGTGTAACAAGAGCTCAAGAGAGCATACAAGTTAAATAAGGCAAGACAGGAATTGATCTATTGATGGTCAATCAGGAGGCTGCCTCAGCGAGACCGGTAGGGAGTTGCCAGAGGCTCTGGGCTGGAATTGCAGTTAAATAGATTTGGAGAAGTACTAGGAGGAAGACAAGGACGTACATTCAGTTTACTCAGGTATATTTTGGCTTCAGAGTACACCAGGTATGTAGCATTTCCTAGAGTTGAGCAGGAAATCCTCGGAGATTTAGAGCCATGAGCAGGTAGATCTATTTCAACATACAGAAAATATAAATAAGCAAATTTGTTAAGAATTATAATTCAGTTACTTTTAAGTACAGCACATAGAAATCCAACAAAGATGTAAACAAATACTTTAGCCTCAGAAGTTGTCATCGCAGGGGCCCATCCCTGGGCAGGGATTTCACAGATCTAGCAGCCAGAGGGTCGGGGCAGGTAAGCAGGGAAGTTGAGTTAGGAAGGGATAGTCAGGGCTTAGGAGGACAGGAGAGTGGTATTCTGGAGTTCAGCAGCAGCCTGGGAATGGGGTTCTCTGAACAGTCTTGAGGGCGGTTGGTTCCCTTTCCCTCTAGTCTCCTACTCAAAGAAGCTGCATTAGGTGTAGTCAGTCAAATCTGGAAGGACCTGTGTGGACTTTACCTTTCACAGGGAGGGCAGTGTACCTGGTGGGAGAGGACTCTCACTGTAACACCTGACATGAATTGACTATTGGGGGAAAGTACTATTGACATTAATGTAGATGGAACTGGACCCAACACTAGGGATGGGTCAGAGAATGGATTTGGGAAGACTATTGGGGGAAAGAAGAGGAGACATTAATGTAGATGGAACTGGACCCAACACTAGGGATGGGTCAGAGAATGGATTTGGGAAATGTCAGATGAAGGCCTTGGTTTCCTAGTTGACGCTAATGTATATTTATGAATAGCTGCCACAGAATGGACACTTACATGTATCATCTCATTTAATGCACACTGCAAACATAGGAGGCCAGTAATATTATCTCCATTTTACAGATCAGGAAGTTGAGGCACAGAGTGGTTAAGAAATTTATCTAAAATTACAGATTTTATAAATGGTAAAGTTAAGATTTGAGCTCAGGAAGACTGACCCCAGAGACCCAGACTATTACAGGAATACATTATCATACCAATATTTATTGTACCAAAAATCTCAACAGTAAAATTTGTAAGTCAGGGAACTGATCCTTTCAACATTAATTGAAAAGTACTATATTTGCATAAATTTCCTTAAGGTAATTTTCAGTTAATTACTTCACAGAATTTTCAGTTCCACTCAGAGCTATCCTTCAATAAGCGAGTTCATTTTTTCCTACGTTTTGAATAATTGCCTCTAATTTGTGTCTTTAGTTCATACCTACATTTTCATTCTTAAAAGCCAGTGTCCAGGAAATAAGTTCAGAACAACCAAAGAATAATCAGCTACCTTGAAATTGCATTTTGAGCTCCATCTGTATTTTGAGATTTCCCTCTGACGGCCTGGAGTGGCAAGCCCTGCAGTGCCTGTCACAGAGCCTGCTGCCTGCGCAGTAACTGTGGGCTAAAAGATTGAATCAAATCTGAGTGAATTTCAGACACAGTTTCACTCATAGATTCTGAGAAGCACATTCCAGTAGCTGTCGTTTTCTCTAAGAAATTTTAGTTTTATTGTCAGAAATAAAAATAACCTAAACCATATTGTATTCATATTTTACAACACATTTTGAGAATTAATATTTTATAAGAAAATTATTTTGATTCAAAATTTGATTTTTAAAAGGTTTATGGTCTTCTCAAGTGTAACTTTTATTATGCCTTGGGGCCAGTAGCTTTTCTAGAGAAATATACTGTAGTTATTGATGTATTGTTCCTCTTGTGAATTTCCCTTCATTTTCTGAGGCTGGAACATGAGAAATTATTTTCTGTACATAATTCACTCCCTTCTTTCCACCTCTACCCCTCCTTTCTCCTGCCTGCTTTTTTTTTTTTTCTTTTAGTGCAAAATAAATAAAATAACTAGCCATTATCAGTGGGAGATTTTTTTTTTAAAGTAACAGGTCATGTTTTAACCAAGCTAAAGTTAAATAAAAAGAATGAGCAGCTACTCATCAAGGCCTGGGAAACCAGATGTGAAAAACCACACTCTCAGTTCTACCCTGTCTGATGCCTGTCCCCCTTACCATTATTTTTCTTCTGTCTTCCCTGGTCTATGTTAAAATGATCGATCTTTTCCACCTTCCACATAATGGAGAGAGACATCCAACTGCAGCTAGAGTAGCTGCCGGATGCTCTGCTAGAGGATCTAGAAAGCTAAAGTCCCCAAGCTGAAACTAGAGATGCTTAAGTCCCTGCATCGGTTGGTTACTAATGCACAACAAACCACGCTAAAAGGTAGTGGTTTCAGACAAAAACAATTGATTATTTCTCATGGTCTCTGTATTTGGTGGGGGGCTTGGCTGATCTTGTCAGGGCTCTCTCATGTATCTGTGGTCAGCTAGTGGGCCACTCAGGGTTGCCTGGTCTGGTACAGCCTTGTATGAGACAACTCTGCTGTCCTCCACGTGTCTCTCCCACCCCTCTTTCATGGTGGTGGCAGTGGCCCAGGAGAAAGAGAAGATGCACATGTGCCTTTCCAGCTTCTGCTTGTACCAGGTCTATTATCCCATTGTCCAAGCCTGGAGTTAAAGTGCAAGGGGATCAAGAGTTGCAGGGCAGAGAGCCTGGTACTGGGAGACCAACATGGAGGCCATTAATGCAATCAATCTACCCGCGTCCACAAATTAAAACTGAAAGCTGGACAAAAAGAGACATTTTTAAAGCAAAACACCATTGATCCTCATTATTAGTGGATTCCAAATTTGCAAATTCATCTACTTGCTAAAATTTACTTGTAACCTCAAAATCAACATTTGGGGGCTTTCACAGTCATCTGTAGACATGCACAGAGCACTGAAAAATGGGAGTGGCCTGGTGTGCACGTTCCCAGCTGAGGTGGGACAAGGCGAGGCTCTGCCTTCACGTTTCAGCTCTCATCCTGTAAACAAGTGTTCTTTCTGCTGTATGTTTAGTGCCACGTTTTTTGCATGTTTGTGCTTTTTCTTAATGATTTCTGTGTTTTAAATGGCCCTCAAGTGTAGCACTGAAGTGCTGTCTGCTGTTGCTGAGTACAAGGCTGTGATATGCCTTAAGGAGAAAATATGAGTGTTCCATGAGCTTCATTCAGACGTGAATTAGTGCTGCTGGCCGTGAGTTCCATGTTAATGAATCAATTATATATTAAATAAAATCTCTTTAAATAGGCACATACCTAAAACAAGGTTATGTACTGACTGACAAAAGTGTTGTGACCAGAGGGTCGCAGGAATCTAACCCCATATTTCCCCTAAGAGTAATTATTAAGTATTGTATTTGCTAATTCAGTGTTCAACAATGACTTTATAGAACATAATTACCATGAGTAATGAGAATCAACTGTATCTCCATTTATTTTGAGCATTATCTTCTAAAAAACATATTAAAATAACAAAAGCTGTATTCTTGTCTCCAGATATAATTAATTGAATACTTCCAAAAATTAAAATAAAAACAACTTTCACGTAAATACCTACTTGGTCTTACATAAAACAATCTTTTATTATAAGCAAAACACTTTAGGAATGCAATCACCTTTTGGTGAAGGGACACACATTAGTGAGATTCCTGGTAACATTCAACAAATGGTTTCTGAACCCCTCCTATGGTCCTCCTAGCTGAGGCTTAATTCTGTAGTAAATGGATAAAAACTCTGAAAGAATGATAAAAATTCCAGAGAGTAAGCTAGGATTCAAATGTGTTTATGAGTCTTTGAATGAAAATACTGAGCAAGAAAGAAAGGCACAATCATAAAATTACTGATATAATGAAAGCTAAGGAAAAGCAGGTTCAACATGAATATAGTTTTCAGGAATGTATCTATTATATGAGGAAATTCAAAGGCATTTTGTCTTGTTAGTACACAGGGTATCCCCCAAAAGATTTGAGCCCCAGAGAGGCAATACTGGATGTGCCAAAGAGGCCAGACAGTTTTGTATTTATTTTTTATTTTTATTTTATTTTTTTCCTTTTTGTCTTTTTTCGTGTCCGGCAACGGATCGCAACCCTCAGTGTCGCGCCCGTACCGGACCGGGACCGGCAACGAGATCGCAACCCTCCGTGCTGCGCCCACACCTCGCTCAGCCAGTGAGCGGGAACTGGTCTGTATGTGGGATCCGAACCCTCGGCGGGAGCAAGCAGCGCACTATAGCAGTGCGCCACCGGGCCGGCCCACAGTTTTGTGTTTAAAAGCTTAGTCTACAATCAGCCAGCCCAGCATCTGGGTCCTGGTTTCAGCAACGCACTATAGCAGTGCGCCACCGGGCCGGCCCAACAGTTTTGTGTTTAAAAGCTTAGTCTACAATCAGCCAGCCCAGCATCTGGGTCCTGGTTTNGTCTAAAAGAACACTCTGCAGCTATCAACAAGACTGAAGTAGATTGATATATGTGAATATGGAACAACTGCCAGCACATATTAAGTGAGAAAACTCAAGCATGTACACACAGTCATGCACCACATAATGTTTCGGACAAGAACAGACTGTATGTATGATGATAGTCCCATAAGATTATAATGGAGCTGAAAAATTCCTATCACCTAGTGACATTGTAGCCATCATAACTTCTTAGTGTAGTTACTTTATTTTTTAATAGATTTCCTGTAGCCTAAGTGTACAGTGTTTATAAAGTCTGCAGTAGTGCACAGTCGTGTCCTAGGCCTTCACATTCACTCACCACTCACTCACTAACTCACCAAGAGCAACTTCCAGTCCTGCAAGTTCCATTCATGGTAAATGCCCTATACAGGTGTATCATTTTTTATCTTTTATACCATATTATTACTGTACCTTTTCTATGTTTAGATATGTTTTGATACACAAATACCATTGGTCAAGTTTGGTAGTGCTGTCCCTGCCAAAACTCATGTGGAAATCTGATCCCCAATGTGGCAATTTTTGTCCTGCCAAAACTCATGTGGAAATCTGATCTCCAATGTGGCAATTTGGGGAGCTGTTTGAGTTACAGGGGCAGATCCCTCATGAATGAATTAATGCTCTCCCTGTGGGAGGGGGACCAGAGTGAGATCTCACTCTATTAGTTCCCACAAGAGCTGGTTGTTTAAAAGACCCTGGCACCTCCTCTCTTTCTCTCTTGCTTCCTCTCACCATGTGATCTTCTTGTACCCACTGGTTGCCTGCTGCTTCCTGCCATGAGTAGAAGTAGCCTGAGTCCCAGACCAGATGCAGCTGTCCCAGAATCGTAAGCCAAATAAACCTCTCTTTTCTTTATAAATTACCCAGCCTCAGGTATTTTGTTATAGCAACACAAAACGGACTAAGACAACCCTCATGTTACAATTGCCTAAAGTATTCAGTACAATAAATGCTGTAGAGGTTTGTAGCTTAGGAGTAATAGGCTACACCATATAGCCTAGGTGTGTAGTAGGCTATACCATATAGGTTCATTCAAGTACACTCTACAATGTTCACAAAATGACAAAATTGCTTAATGGCATATTTCTCAGGACAAATCCCCATCGTTAAATGATGCGTGACTGTACTATGCTACTATTTGAATAACAGAGTTGTACATACATAGTTTTTTTTTTTTTTTTTTTTT
>NW_007726281.1:893563-905023 GCF_000696425.1 Galeopterus variegatus | reverse complement strand
TTCTATGTTTAGATATGTTTTGATACACAAATACCATTGGTCAAGTTTGGTAGTGCTGTCCTGCCAAAACTCATGTGGAAATCTGATCTCCAATGTGGCAATTTGGGGAGCTGTTTGAGTTACAGGGGCAGATCCCTCATGAATGAATTAATGCTCTCCCTGTGGGAGGGGGACCAGAGTGAGATCTCACTCTATTAGTTCCCACAAGAGCTGGTTGTTTAAAAGACCCTGGCACCTCCTCTCTTTCTCTCTTGCTTCCTCTCACCATGTGATCTTCTTGTACCCACTGGTTGCCTGCTGCTTCCTGCCATGAGTAGAAGTAGCCTGAGTCCCAGACCAGATGCAGCTGTCCCAGAATCGTAAGCCAAATAAACCTCTCTTTTCTTTATAAATTACCCAGCCTCAGGTATTTTGTTATAGCAACACAAAACGGACTAAGACAACCCTCATGTTACAATTGCCTAAAGTATTCAGTACAATAAATGCTGTAGAGGTTTGTAGCTTAGGAGTAATAGGCTACACCATATAGCCTAGGTGTGTAGTAGGCTATACCATATAGGTTCATTCAAGTACACTCTACAATGTTCACAAAATGACAAAATTGCTTAATGGCATATTTCTCAGGACAAATCCCCATCGTTAAATGATGCGTGACTGTACTATGCTACTATTTGAATAACAGAGTTGTACATACATAGATTCTTTTTTTTTTTTTTTTTTCCTTTTTTTGTCTTTTTTCGTGACCGGCAATGGATCGCAACCCTCAGTGTCGCGCCTGTACCGGACCGGGACCGGCAACGGGATCGCAACCCTCGGTGTTGCTCCTGCACCTTGCTCAGCCAGTGAGCAGCCGGTCTGTATGTGGGATCCGAACCCTCGGTGGGAGCGCCGCCGCGCTTCCCAAGCGGCGCACTGTAGCAGTGCACCACCGGGCCGGCCCATACATAGATTCTTGATCCAGAGGGATACACAAAAAACTAGCAATAATGCTTATCTCAGGCGGAGGGGTTAAGTATAGGAATAGACTTCGTTTTCAATCTACTCCAGTGTGTACTGTTTTAATTTTTTTTATAAAAATGTTCAAGCAATCAGTTGTGAATTGGAGGCTGTTTTGAGAGCCATAGTGACCTCCTATTTGGGTAAATCTGCTCTCCCTGATTGGGGAAGATCAAAAACTAAGGAGAGATGTGGGCTCAGGGAAGAGGAAGAGCAATCTGAAAAGGGTTCTGAGAAGACATGCTCCTGGTTGACACTCGTGGCTTCCCCTTACTACTGTGCTCCTATGTAGACTTGTCCCCTTCACATATCAGCCCAAAGAATGCAAAATGGGATCCTATATTAGGATAGTACCTAAAAAGTAAAAAACAAAACCTACCAAACAATAAGAAGATTTAGGGGGAAAAAAAGCCATTCAAAAAAAGAATCACTTCAGAAAAGAGAAGAGAATTTCATGTATTTTTATTCTATTACCAAAGAAAGAGAACTTAAGCTCTTTATAAAAGCAGAAAGCAAAGGAAAGAAACCATGAAATCAAAGATTAGAGTAAGAAACAATAAAAGAAAATTAAGTGTGAACTGAAGCATTAGAAGAAATTTAAAAATAACAATAAAAACACAGGAATAAAAATCACATTAGAGACATCAAAAAGAGTAGACAACACTGAAAATATAGTCAAGGATATAGAAGTGTAGCTTTAAAAATCTGTACAATGTGAAATGGAAGAGAACGCAACATAAAAGAGATTATAGAGAAGCTCATCACATTAGAGGCAGCAGGAAGAAGAGAACACTGAAAACATAGTGCAGGCAGGTTCTTCATGCACATAATTGATTTTCCTAAAGTGGAGAATGGGACAAATATTCAACGATATAAAAAAGAAAACGTTTCTGAAATAAAGCAAGATGTAAATCCACCAATTAAAATCTGCAGAACATAGAATTTTAGTTCAAGGAAAAATTTAGTTTCAGATTTGAATCATATTTTAGTGGGGACTCTGAAGTTCAAGATTAAAGAAAGAATCCTACAGGCATTTGGGAATTAAAAACATGTTCCCCAAAAAGAGAAAATGGCAAACCTCAGCCTTCTCCATAGCAACATTCAGTGCGAGAAGTTGGTGGAAAAACATCTAAAGAATTCTGACGGGGAAGCCTTTGGAAAATGGCGATGGGTCTGGAGCATAAGTCAAAGTTTCAAATATTATTATTAGAAGACATGCAAAAGAAAGAAAGCATGGAATGTACAGCAAAAAAAAAAAAAAAAATCAGGAAACAATATAAGCAGAAAATATACTATAACAAAATAAATAATGTAACAAGATTAAGTGCAACAAATATAGCTGTTATAAAAAATAAATGTAAATGAGGTAAATCTACCTAAAAAAAGAAAAAGACTATTAGTCTGGATGGGCAAAACTCATCTATCTTTCATGCTAATAGTAAAAAAAAGGGGAGGGCTTGGATTAAAAACTTATGATACAGTAATATAATAGAATATTCAACAGTTATTTAAAAAGAATATATAAAAAATGATGTACAAAGAAGTCCAATATAAGTTAATAGAAAAATATTGTAAGAATAATGTATATTATTCCATTTGTATTTTACAAAGAATATATGTTTTACCCATGCATTTTAATACATTTTCCTGAATACAGGTATATATGTGTTTGCTGTGTGTAAATGTGTGTGGTATAGCATTTGGGGAGGGGGTTGAAGAGAGAAGTCTATCCCACAGGGTGGAGTATTTTATCCCTTACATTGATTAGATTTGCTGTGACATGGTGCTAATAAAACAAAGACTGAATTTTAGCAGGTTTGATTATTTCTTACAATTCTCTTTTAACAATGTACCTTCTTATTGCCTGCACTTCGGGTGATCCACTCCAATCTCCTTGCCCAAGGTATGCCTGTGTGTGTGTGTGTGTGTGTGTGCGTGTGTGTGAAGTGCCTAGAATGGAACACAGATGTGCATGAGAATAGATATGTGTACGTGTGTGTTTTATAGCTGTATTCATACATAACACACAGTCAGTAGTGGTTGCACCGAGAAGTAGAATTGGAGGATGTATGAAAAACAGAGAGCTTTCAAACTTTTCTGTACTATATAAAAATTTTTAAATGAGAATATATTATCTCTTTACATATAGTTGTATTCAATAATAAAAATAAGAAGAGCATAAAATATTTGTACCTGGGAAAAGGAGTCAATGTACAGACATGTCACTTAATGACAGGAATACATTCTGAGAAAAGTGTCATTAGGCGATTTTGCCATCGTGCAAGCATCATAGAGTGCACTTACACAAACCTAGATGGTACAGCCTACTACACACCTAGGCTCTATGGTGTAGCCTATTGCTCCCAGGCCACAGACCTGTACAACATGTTACTGTATTGAATACTGTAGGCAATTGGAGCACAATGGGAAGTATTTATGTATCTAAACACAGAAAAAGTACAGTAAAAATACAGTATTATAATCTTATGGAACCACTGATGTATATGCATTCTGTCATTGACTGAAATGTCATTATGTGGCACATGACTGTACTTGAATGCTAAATTTAGTTTGGTGCTCCTGCCAGATACAGCAAAAATAAACAGGTTGTGGTACTCAGTGCTTATACCAACAAAAGACAATATACTTTGTTCACCCATATTCCAATATCTAGCCCAGCACCTGGCCCACAGAAGACATTCCATAAAGGTTTGTTAGGAGAATTAATGTTAATGTGGTCAAAGACACTTTTTTCTATCAATGATTTAATTTCAGGAAATGTTACATGAATCATATAACAAGTGACACTTCCAAAAATAGACGTACAAAAGATAGAAAAACACTTGCAAGACGACCCTTTGCTATATCAACTCTCAGGACTTTCAAAAGCATAATATTCAGTCTTAACTCCTGCTAGGCCTTACTTCAGGGAGCTGGAAACAGTTTGCATGCTGTTTCCTGGGAGACTGAATCAACATACAAATGGTACTTAGAGGATGTAGTGAAAGTGACGTGGAGCATGTCCTTCAGACTCTCTCTTTCAAGTGACTGATGTCTCAAGTGGCCTTTAGCAATTTCTAGGTTGCAGACCACCTCCAGCTGAGGCTGTCCCAAGTAGATGGGGTGCTACATTTGCTGTTATCTGAAGAGTCATCCATTTTCTTTAGACACCTGGGGAGTTGATGGCAGAGTCTATGTTGCATTCATCTATTTAAGGACTAATTTACTCATTCCTGTGGTAGAAATAAAATGGATTCCTTTTCTTTTACTGTAATGGGAGTTTACAAAAAGAGCCAGACTCACAGTGTGGGCAAAACCCAAGGCAGCTTTCATTCTACCACCCATTTTCTCCACACCTGGTGGGGAAAAAAGAGAAGGGTCCCTACAGATAATGTCTCATCACTCGAGGCCGAGTTATGCTCGTACTGATGGCAGAAAGGGGCAGGTGATGCCACCTTAACTTTTTATAGGCTCCCTGCAGATGGAACAGCAGTGGCCAGGACCCGGTGCAGTTCCTGTTGGCCTAGGCTGTCCCCAAGGAATGGCCATTGGGCTTCTCCTCAAATGAGACCCACTAAGTATGGTCCTGATTCTTACTGAGAGACACTTTCAAACACAGGCTTATAAAATGTTCATACAGCTTGAAGACAGTCGTGGTAATATGTCCATCATAACACTGACACTTACCTTCAAACTGCAGTATCCCAACCTATGTGCATCAACGAGGCTTGTATCTCAGGCTACATACGATTCCTACTTTGTGGGACAGACTGGTGACCAAAGAAAGAAAGTCTCATTGCATCGTGGCATTTTCTTGGAGAATCATTAGTCCTAGGGGATATTATGCCAGGGATCCCTACAATAATAATTTTCTATTGTGGATATTTATGGACTTAATTTATATTTGAATACAGCATGAGTGGAGGCTGGCCATAGAGGTGATGGAAGAAAGAGCCAACATTTCTGTCCCAAAAGGGAACTTTAAATCTACTCACGCATTAGTTAACATTAATGCCCTTCAGATATCTGCCTTGATGCCACTTTCTCCAAATAGGCTTCTCCATTACCCCTCTTCTTGTTCCCCATGCAGAGGTCATGGGGTGCTCTGGACCAGAGATTCTAGGACATGACTCGACCTTGTTTACTAAGGAATGAGGTCACAGCATGTTCAAAGTTCCTACGCGTGAAAGTTTTTCTCTGCATGCAGCAGGCATCGATGGGCTTGAGGAGGTCTAGCCCTCCATCCTTTTCTCTTCTCTTCTCTTCCATGCTCTCTCGTCTGTTTCATTTCCTATCTTCTAATGTGGCTGATAAATGGTCAGAAGGTTTGGTTTTCAGGGGAAGGAGAGGTTCCCTTTAGACCTCCAGCCTAAGCCAACTCCCTTGACAGGGTTTCTGGCACAACAGCGTATCATGGTAAGCAGAAATTTGCATTCCTTTGCCATCATCCTCTGTAAATATTCCTCCCTTGGTAACCTCACAGGGGAAGAGAGCTGCTTAAAGGTAGGTCCACCAGCATCCTATCCACGACACTTCACATGGCACCTTGCATATGGTAAACACTCAAATACTTGAGAGCGTTTGAAGTCTGTCATTTGTAAAGAACTAAAGTTCCTGGTGAAAGTGACCTTGGTTTCTACAATAATAAAGCATCAGGAATAGCTGTATCAAGGAGAATCCTGTGGAAGTCCTCTCTTGAGTGGAGGTGAATCAGTTGAATAGAACGGAGTCTAGTGATGTAAAAGGAATTCCACTCACTTAAAGCTCCTCTATGGCTGTGTTTTACAAAATGTGGTATGTGACCCCCTCTAGGTTTGCAAGAGAATTTAATGTGTACACAAGCAAATATTTTAATTATTCTGAATTTATTTAACATTAATTAGGAAAAATGTAAGTTATACATAGAAAATATGATTTCACAGATACTACTGATTAAGACAGGGTAAAAGAGTATTTGTGTTATAACTGTTTGAGTTGATTTAAATTAATAACTTAAATAATAACATAACATAATAATAAATATAAATGATAGTTTCAGTGATATAGAAAATATGATTTCACAGATACTACTGATTAAGACAGGGTAAAAGAGTATTTGTGTTATAATTGTTTGAGTTGATTTAAATTAATAACTTAAATAATAACATAACATAATAATAAATATAAATGATAGTTTCAGTGATACAAAGTCAAAATGATGAAGATGAGCAGTTAAAGACTGAAACTAGGGAAACACCACCTATATCTCTTTCCATTCATATTATACGCTTCCTGGCCAAGAGCAGACAGTCGGAGACCTCCTGCTATGGTCAAGAAACACACTAGTGTATACCCTGACTGGCCTTTAAAAACTCAGCAATGTCCAACACCTCTACTAAGTTACTTTTGAGGGTGGACTTAACTGCCCTCTAGATGAAATCTTTCTTCTTCAGCTCCGTAGTTGCCAAAAGGTATGTCACTGGGTGTGGGAGGAACTGTGTGCTTCCCCAGAGGGCTGGCTTTGCAACCTCGAAGGCTCTGCAGGACAGGACAGGAGATCATATGGAGGACCAGGGCCTCTGGACCAGTGGAGCTGGCCTGCCTTGTTGAGGAACTGTGTGCTTCCCCAGAGGGCTGGCTTTGCAACCTCGAAGGCTCTGCAGGACAGGATGGGAGATCATATGGAGGACCAGGGCCTCTGGACCAGTGGAGCTGGCCTGCCTTGTTAGTGCCTGCGCCAGCCCCTGGGCTGGGCCCCTAACCTGGGGCTTCCTGTTTCCTATTTTAAAAGATGAAAACTGGTGATATGAAGCAAAAGAACATTTTTTAAAGAACTGTAACAAGTAGAGTAAAAGGAATAAAATGAAGTCTGCCCAGGCAAAAGAAGGCACCGGGCAGCTGGAAGCGTCCTGGGCAGGTGCGCAGTCAGAACTGAGCTGCATACTGGCAAGTTGGGCACCTTGGAGGCAGGGCTGGTGCTCCCCAGCCTGGGAAAGAAATAGCCCTCCTGGTCCATCCTAAGGCATGACAGTGCTGTTTTAAAACAGAAATAGTTTGGGAAGAAAATATGCTAGTGGCAGTGAGCTGTCAGAGTGAGGGTGGAATCAAGACTGGGAGCACGGAGTAGAGAATCTGGTAGGACTTGGTCCAGGCTGGACACTACGAGCTAAGATCAGAATGCCTGGATGTTCTAGGACCAAGGACAAGGTCAGGAGTGGAAACTCATCCCAGTACCCGTCAGTGGACACCAACATTGCCACCATGCCCCAGGTCCCCTTCTGGGCAAAGCAGACAGTGGGTGGCACCTGGCCCATACACTATCATACCTATGTCAAGAAAAGTTGCTACCTAAGAAACGCTGACTGGACCAGAATTTGGAGAAGCAATTCCTTGAGGATGCCCAAATACAAGTGGCAGGGGGAAGAAGGGACAGAGGACAACAGCAGCAGAGGCAGTGGACAACTCAGAAACTGAGAGAGGCTAAACATCAAGTACAGGAGAGTCACCTGAGCCAGGGTCAGAACCTCCATTGTAAGGAGGGAACACCAAGCTGCGCACTCCAGAACCATGTTCCAGAGCTCCAGGAGTCCTGCCTGCACAGCACCAAGGCATTTACTGTCCCCCTACTTCCAAGGACCGTCACAGTGCTTCCCCATCCTGGAGCATGGCTTTAAACCTCAGATGTAGGAGAGCCTAATCAATACACCCAGGGCCCAAAGGGAGAGCAGCTGCAGATCAAACGAGGTAACTATGGTCAGTTATCACACAGGCATCACAAGGGTCAGCTGAGACTGTCGGGAGTGAGGACGTGGGTAGACAGGGGCCAGGATGCTGCTGATATTGATGATAATTTCAAATGGGCGAGAAAGGCAGGTGGTCAATGTTAGGAACTAGGAGATTCATAAGGACAGAGAGAAATAAAGAGAACAGATTCTAAGCATTAGCTCCAAGGAAGATGTTAACAGCCACCACCAAGTAATTGATTGTGATAACCCCTCTCATGAAGCTCATCTCCCACATTCAGGTCTCTCTGAAAGCCTTCCGTGACCTTCCTTCCTCCGGCACCCTAGTCCTACCCCTTTCACATCACTTAGCACACGGTATGGTTCTTGTTGGCTCACTCTCCTGTCTCCCTGTAAAGATAGAGACTAGGAGTTATTTATCTGAGTATTTTCAATACCCAGTATATAGCAGGAGAGAGAGAGAGATTAGGTGAACTTGAACTGAACTGGCAAAGTTCCCCCACAGCAGAATCGCTTGGAGATCCCAGGAGGTATGGTATTACAGTTCTGTGTATTCAACCACATTTCAAAAATTAGCTCATGCTTGCTGATGTTTTGGGGTAGCTGATGGTGTAAGAGGGGTGCCTTTGCCTAATCCTAGTTCACCCCGTCGCTGTGTCAGCATGGCATTTCTATTTCCTTCCATGAAGCTCCAGCCTCCCTCGCCTTTGGAACCATTGTCTGCTTCACATGAAAAATGTCCTCCAGAAAATGTAATCACTAATTACATCAATGAGGAAAAAAAACCCATCTCTCTAGTGTGGAATGATTAACCACAGAAAAACAGTTTTCAATAATAATTTTCCAGTCCTTTGTTTTCAGCTAATGTCAGTTTTCTGCCTGTGCAGGGGGTTCCCCCTGAGTCCCTTAATGCTTGTACCCACATCAATTCCTAGGAGAACCCCTCGAGCAAAGTTGGCACTCTGTATTAGAAAGTCTTGACTCCTGTCACCTACTGGAGCTGCTATCCTTGGTTTCTCTTCCAGGTAAGTTCCTGACTTCTTTCAAAAGCCGGTCCTTTTCTCAACTCTCTCCACCCACGTTGCTCCCGCCGCAGCTCCCTCTGCCCTCTGTGTGGTGCTGTGCTCAGCGCAGGGTGGCCCCAGCTTAGGCCCTGGGCTTCCTGCCTGGCCATGCACGTGGCCCTTGTGCTGTCGAAGTGGGAGGTGAATGTGGCAGGAAGGCGGTCCCCATGTTTCCGAGGACCCCTCCACCTGTCTGAGACAGCATGCTCCAGGGCTCATCACTGCTCCTTTCCACAGGTGGCTGTGAGCCCCTGCTGCCTGCCCCCCATGCCCGGCGCTCAGCCTGAGGTGGGGACAGGGACCAAGCAGGTAGGCCATCGAGCCCCAGCACCCTGGCTAATGCCCTTCCATTCAGGTCCAGCTCAAATAAACGTCCCTCCTCTGTGAAGGCCTCCTTGACTAGTGCCCCTCCTCCTTTAACCCCACAGCCCTCTGTTCATATTTCTGTTATGGTGTTTGTCCTGTGATAGGACTTAAGGGAAACAGTACATTGTACCTGTCCCTTATGATTTTGGAATCTACCAAGAAAAAGATGGAGCTCACCATCCCAGCTTCCTCACACAACCCATGAAGCTGGATGGGAGAAGGCAATGGGCCTGCCACCAACAAGCTCCCTGATATGCCACACGCACCCCACACACCCCATCCCCACATGCCCCAAACACACAAACCCATCCACACACCCCATCCACACATGCCCCAAACACACACACCCATCCACACACACCCCAAATATACACACCCATCCACACACCTCATCCACACACACCCCATCCACACGTCCATACACACATACCCCATACAAGCACCCCATACACAATCCCAACCATACACAGACCTCTCATACACACACATAACCATATACATACACCCCCATACACATACCTACCCCATGCACACATGCCCTCATACATACACACACCCATGTACACACACACTCTTCATACACACACCTCCATACACACACATACCCCATGCACCCTCATACATGCCCCAATACACACATACCCTTCACACACACATACACCCTTACTCATATACCCATTCAAAAACCTCAACTGGTCTGACTTATCCACCAGGCCACAATGTGCAGCTGGAGAACTTTAGGCCTCCCCCAATTCCCCCACAAAGCAGATCTCTTGTTACACAAAGGAGAATGCATGGATGCACACCTGCTAAAAGGAAGCTGCCTTAAAAGAGTAGGAAAAGGGGCAGGTCATTTGAGAACAGCAACCTTTAAACTGGCACATAACTCCTTCCAGTGTGGAGCAGTGGATGTCAATTTCTCCCCATGCCAGCAAGAAGGTACATCCCTCCTCCTGCTCCATGGAGGAGCAAGTGACAGGTGACAGGCAGGGGCAGAAACTTATTTCCAATATTCTAGAGAAAACTGAGGCAGAGACACAAGAAAAGGAAGAAAATGATCAACACACACACACACTATAGAGACTATAATTTTCTGTACAGAATTCTGTCTCTTACATCAACCTTTGAGCTTCTCAAGGGCAAGGACTACCTCATTAATCTTCATATAACAAGAAAAAGAAATTTCCTGGCTGCCACATAGGTCTTATTCAATAGATGTTGACTGAATAAATGAGCATGTAACCCAAGTGTGGCAGGGCTCCCCTCTCCTGTCTTTAGGTTATCTGCCCACCTGTGGGAGTGACATAAATCAGGGGCCTCAGTGTCAATGAGGTCTCAAGGGAAGAGAAATCATCTTGACCATGTCAGATCCATACACCTGCTGGCAACCAGTGACGACCAGGACCCTTCCAACTCTGTCTTGCTGGATCCCTGAGGTGACTGGAAACTGTCACAATCTTCCCCTACCCCAACCCCCTGGGATTTCCCTAACTCTCTGGAGACCACACAGCAAACTATGTCCAAGATGTAGATATCACAGAGCAGTGCAATGCAGGACAAGCAGAAGTTATGACTTTGCCCTGCTTCCACTACCAGAGTCTTAGTAGACCTTAGGCACGACATGCCTACTGGAAAGTTCCATCTCACCATCTCTTCTAAATTCCACTATCCCCAAACACCTGCCATAGCTCCCTCTTTGAAGCTGCTTGAATCCAGAGCCCAATCTTTACCTCAGGAAACAGTAACCACCCCTGGTGAGAAAAAAGCCCCAGTCCCCACCCACCCACGCCCTTCTGATGTCGGTCAACCGCAGTACCTCAGACTTGGAAACCTCCACTCAAGGGGTGGGGAGGGCCACAAAGCTTTGCCTCCCCAGCAGCAAGAGTGCAGCCTAGCGGTGTGCCAGTCGCCTTCTGAGGAAGCACGCTTAAACAAAGGGAATGTTGCTCCAGAGCATTTTGAGATGTTACGCTAGGATTTTTTTTTCTTTGTTTATCCTCCACCCACATATCCCTGCATTTAAGTAGTTGGTAGGAAATATAGAAGAGTGGAAAACAGAAGTGGTCTGCAAATATTTCTGGCTTTTGTTTTAAAAGCCTAAGCCCTTAGAGAAGGAGCATTTGGTAAGTATAGATGGGGTTTCTGGAAAAAAGGTGAAGGGAGTAGGATTTCTTCCATTTTCAAAAACATTCTTTTTTCTAAGTTCGGGGTTAGGAGTGGAAAAAAGAGAAAGAAAGAAAGAAAGAAAGAAAGAAAGAAAGAAAGAAGGAAGGAAGGAAGGAAGGAAGGAAGGAAGGAAGGAAGGAAGGAAG
>NW_007726281.1:886085-887288 GCF_000696425.1 Galeopterus variegatus | reverse complement strand
CAGACCTGGATCAGACTGCACTGGTCCAAGTCCTGGTCCTGAATTCCCTGGCTGTGTGAACCTAAGCAAGTTATTTAACTTCACTTCTTTGGTTTCTGCTACCTGTAAAATGGGAAATAATTAAACCTACCTCTGAGTGTTGCTGTGAGAAACAGAACCTAGTACATCATCCTAAAAAAAAATGCCATCAGAGAAGCTACAGGCAGCCCTCCTGCCTGGCAGACAGCAGAAGCACACCTGGGGATCTCAGGAGAAGCTACAGGCACCCTCCCCCCCACCACCACTACCACAGACACTGCTTCCACATGGGTGGTCTGCCACACCCACCACTACTGCAAGGTTGGCTCACCACCAAAGCAGCAGCAACGGCCACTGTGCAGGAGGCCTGCCAACCACTCAACTACATTGACAATAGGATAGTCACCAGCAGAACACAGGTAAAGAGGTGAGCAAGTGCAGACCCATGACAAGAGGGCCCAAACTGCAGGGAGAAAAATGTTGCCACACGCAGTGGCACATGTGTGGGTGGATGGTATATGTATAGATCATGCAACTACCTTGATCTGGTAGAGAAATACACAGAACCCCCTGAGAGTGCAGAAACCCAGTATACAATAAAGTGAGTAAGAAGGAAAATTCCCAATCACCACCAACCCATCCCCCAACTGTGGGAAGCAAGGGCGGAAGAGGAGCTTCTGCCTGTAGGAAAGAGGAAGGAAAAAAACCCACCCAAGGTCACCCATTCAAACTGAGGAGCTTTATTATACCAGAAAAAAGTGGGATGATATATTCAAACTACCAAAAGAAAAAAAATTGCCAGTCAAGAATACTATCCTTCAGAAATGAGGGAGAAATAGTATACTTTCCAGATGAACAAAAACTGCAGTTCACTACCACATAACCAGCCCTGCAGGAAATCCTCAGTGGAGTTCTGCATTTAGAATTGGAAAAATGATAATCACTACCATGAATACACAAGAAAGAATAGACGCCACTGGTAGAACAAAAATGCAAACAAGAAAGAGAAAGAAACTAAATCTTACCACCTGAAAAAACCAGCAAACATTAAACACAAACAATAAAAGGGGAAGAAAGGAACAAAAGAATACTTAAAACATCCAAACAAAACTCAATAAAATGCCAGGAGTAAGACAACACCTTTCAATAATAACCCTGAATGTAAATGGATTAAATTCCCCACTC
>NW_007726281.1:874835-885123 GCF_000696425.1 Galeopterus variegatus | reverse complement strand
CAGACTGACTGATTGGATTAAAAAGCTAGACCCAACTATATGCTGTCTTCAAGAGACTCACTTCACCTGTATAGACACAACAGACCAATAGTGAAGAGATAGAAAAAGATGTATCATGCAAACAGAAACCAAAAGTGAGCAGGAGTAGCTATTCTTATATCACATAAAATAGACCTCAAACTGAAAACTATAAAAAGAGACAAAGAAGGACATTATATAATGATAAAGAGATATATCCAGCAAAAAGATATAGCAATCATAAATATATATGCATCCAATACTGGAGCACAAAGATATATAAAGCAAGCACTATTAGACCAAAGAAAAAGATAGACCCCAATATGATAATAGGGAACCTGAACACCACTCTCTCAGCATTGGACAGATCATCTAGGCAACTAATAAATAGAGAAACACGGGATTTTTTTTTTTTTTGTCCTTTTTTGAGACTGGCCACACCACGCTCAGCCAGTGAGCACTGTGAGCGCACCGGTCATCCCTATATAGGATCCGAACCCGCGGCAGGAGCGCTGCCTCGCTCCCAGTGCCACACCCTCCCGAGTGCGCCACAGGCTCGGCCCGAAACACGGGATTTAAACTACACTTTAGACCAGTTGGACTTGGCAGATATCTATAGAACATTTCATCCAACAACTATATAATACACATTCTTGTCATCAGCACATGGAACGTTCTCCAGGAAAGACCACATCTGAGGTCACAAATCAAGTCTTAACAAATTTTTTAAAAATAAAATCATTTAAGGTATCTTTTCAGACCATGATGGACTAAAACTATAAATCAATAACAAGCAAAACTCTGGAAACTATATAAATACATGGAAATTAAGCAACATGCTCCTGAGTGACCTATGGGTCCAAGAAGAAATTAAACAGAAAATCAAAAAAATTTCTTGAAAGTAATGAAAATAAAGATACATCATACCAAAACCTGTGGGGTACTGCAAAAGTTGTACTAAGAGGGAAACTTATTGCAATAAATGCTTACATCAAAGGAACAGAAAGATTTCAAATAAGCAACCTAATGCTGTATCTCAAAGAATTAGGAAAAAAAGAGCAGTCCATTCCCAAAATGAGTAGATGGAAAGAAATAATTAAGATCAGAGCAGAACTAAATGAAATAGAGACGCCCAAAATGATACAAAAGATCAATGAAACAAAAAGGTAGTTTTTTGAGAAGATAAACAAAAATAGACATACTGTTAGCTGGGCTAACTAAAAAAAGAAGAGAGAAGACCCAAACAACAAAAATCAGAAATGAAAAAGGAGACATTACAACCAATATCACAGAAATACAAAGAATCATTAGAACCTATTATAAACAACTATACACCAACAAATTTGAAAACAAGAAGGAAATGGATAAATTTCTGGTCACATACAAACTACCAAGACTGAACCAAGAAGAAATAGAAAATCTGAACAGGCCAATAACAAGCAACAAGACTGAAGCAGCAATCAGCAGTCTACCAATAAAGAAAAGCCCAGGACCAGATAACTTTCCTACTGAATTCTACCAGCTCTTTAAAGAGGATTGATACCAATTCTCTTCAAACTATTCCAAAAAATTGAAACACAGCCCATTCTCCCAAACTCATTCTATGAGGACAGCATCACCCTGATACCAAAGCCAGAAAAATATACAACAAGAAAAGAAAACTACAGGCCAATATCTCTGATGAACACAGACACAAAAATCCTCCACAAAATATTAGCAAGCAGAATACAGCAACACATCAAAAAAAGTATACACTGTGACCGAGTGGGATTCATCCCATGAAAGCAAAGATGGCTCAACATATGCAAGTCAGTAAATGTGATACACCATATCAACAAAATAAAGTACCTCAACAGACATAGAAAAAGCATTTGACAAAATTTAACATCCCTTCATGATAAAGACTCTCAGCAAATTAGATATAGAAGGAATGTATCACAGCATAATAAAAGCCATATATAACAAACTCACTTCCAATATCATCCTGAATGAGGAAAAGCTTTTAGGAACAAGACAAGGATGCCCATTCTTACCACTCCTATTTAACACAGTACTGGAAGTACTAGCCAGAGCAATCAGGCAAGTGAAAGAAATAAAGGGCAGCCAGATTGGAAAAGACAAAGTCAAACTGTCCCTGTCTGCAGATGACATGATCCTATATATAGAAAAACCTAAAGACTAAAAAAAGACCTTAGAGCTAATAAGCAATTTCAGTAAAGTTGCAGGATATAAAATCAACACACAAAAGTTAGTAGCTTTTTAATAGTCCAATGATGAACTAGTAGAAAAAGAAATCAATTAAGGAAGCCCATTTACAATAGTCACCTAATAGTAAAACACCTAGGAATCAATTTAACCAAGGGGGTGAAAGATTTCCACAACAAGAACTACAAATCAACTGCTGAAAGAAATTAAAGAGTACACAAGAAAATGGAAGGATATTCCATGCTCTTGGATTGAAAGAGCTAACATTGTGAAAATATCCATACCACCCAAAACAATCTACAGGTTCAATGCAGTCTCCATCAAAATACCAATGACGTTCTTCAGAGAAATAAAAGAAATAATCCTAACATTCATATGGAACAACAAAAGATCCTGAATAGCCAAAGCAATCTTGAGCAAAAATAAAATAAAATAAAATAAAGCTGAGGCATAACACTAACCTAACTTCAAATTATACTACAAAGCTGAAGTAATCAAAACAATATGGTACTGGCATAAAAATAAATACTTGGACCAATGGAACAGAATAGAGAACCCAAAAATAAACCCACACACTTGTGGCCAATTGATCTTTGACAAAGGCAACAGGAACATACATTGGGGAAAAGACTGCCTTCAGGAAGGAGGAAAGTGCTTATGAATAAAACCCCAAAGGGCAAAGAAAACCCCAAAAGCACAGACAACAAAAGAAAAAATAAACAAATGGGATTATATCAAACTAAAAAGCTCCTACACATCAAAAGAAACAATTAACAGAATGAAAAGACAACATGCAGAATGGGAGAAAATATTTACAAACTATGCATCTGACAAGGGATTGATATCCAGAATATACAAGGAACTCAAACAACTTAAGAGTACTGAAACAAGTAACTGGATTTTTTTAAATGGTCAAAGGAGCTAAACAGGCATTTCTCAAAGGAAGATATACAAATGGCCAACAGACACATGAAAAAATGCTCAACAACACTAATCATCAGGAAAATGCAAGTCAAAAGCACATCAAGATATCATCTCACCCCCATTAGACTGGCCTTTATCAAAAAGACAGAGAATAACTAATACTGGCGAGCGTGCAGAGAAAGGGGAATCCTTATGCATCATCGGTGGGACTGTAAACTACTGCAGCCATTATTGAAAACAGTACAGAGATTCCTCAAACAACTACAGATAGAACTGCCAGATGTTCCAGCAATCCCACTGCTGGGTATATATCCAAAGGAATGGAAATCATCACGTTGAAGGGATATCTGCTCTCCCATGTTTATTGCAGCTCTATTTACAATAGCCAAGAGTTGGAACCAACCTAAATGTCCATCAATGGATGCCTAGATAAGGAAGGTGTGGTATATATACACAATAGAGTACTACTCAGCCATAAAAAAGAACGAAATACTGCCATTCACAGTAACATGGATGAACTTAGAGAAAATTATATTAAGTGAAATATGCCAAGCGCAGAGAGAGAAATACCACATGTCCTCACTCATAAGTGGGAGCTGAAAAAGAAAATAAAGAAAAAAAGAAAGATGCAATAATCATAATAATTCGTCGAACTTTCAAAAGGAGAGAATAGCACTGAGACCACCAGAGGTGGAAAAGGGGGAGGGGGAGAGGAGTTATTGGTAAAGGGCCACAAAAAATGGTTACACTGTGTAATGTTGAATATACTAATTATCCTGATGTGAGTATCACATATTGTACACAGGTACGGATAATCAACAGTGTACCCCACAGATATGTACAGTCAATTATGTTTCAACTTAAAAATTGCTATCATTTATCGCTACTTGGAGTTCAATTAACTAAGAGTGATTTAATTGGGATTGTTATTCTTGTCCTTGTTTTATGAACGAGAAAACCAAGACAGCAAGTTGTTGCGGAGCCGGGTCTGAAGTTCAGCCTTCTGTTTTACTGCCTATTCCATTAAACTCCACTCTGAATGTAAGATTGATTTTTGTGTGTGGCTACTATTCGTGTGTGATTTTATTTTCCCCTGGTGCATTTTCGAAACAAGGAGGTCAGTATTCCTTGACAACTCACCTACCATTTCAGACTTGCTAGACTTCTTTCAGTTTCCTTCCATAAAAATAAAAGTACAGTGCTCAGAATAGATCAGCAAATTGGAAAATTTCCCCACCAAACTGGAAAATAGAAGCCAGCCCTCAACCTGGCATGTGCTCGACTTAGAGACAGAAAGTAGTGATGTCATCATCACTTCCTTGTTCCTCCCTGGCCCTTCTGAACATAGTTGGTGAAGGAAAGAGAGAGAAAGGTAGCAGATCCCACTGTTTGAGCCAGCCCTCAACCTGGCATGTGCTCGACTTAGAGACAGAAAATAGTGATGTCATCATCACTTCCTTGTTCCTCGCTGGCCCTTCTGAACATAGTTGGTGAAGGAAAGAGAGAGAAAGGTAGCAGATCCCACTGTTTTATTAGTGATTAGAGCACGTGACCATAGAGCGGCTTACACTCTAAACCCTAAAAGGAAATGAACTCCTGCCAGGAAAGGACATCTCTTACCACCCTCTCCCCACCCCCCGCCACCTGACCCCCCAGTCTAGAATTCCCCCATCTATCTCTGCTGCTTCTGGAACTTGAAATTCAGATCCATCTTCTGGTAAGTTGCAGGTAAAACAGTGGTTTTCATTTTTCAACCATAGTAACTTTTTCCTGCCTCTATCTGAACACATGAACAGTGGCCAGAGTCATGCATCCTTCCAGCTGACACGTGAATGTCAAACCCAAGGGGGCCCTGGCTGCTCTCAGACCCTCCTTTCCAGAGCCTGCAAGGGCTCAGCTTTGATTAACTGAACTCAACTATGAGATTTGATTTGCTGCAAAGCAGCATTGGTTCCTCCTTCAGAGCTCACCATAATCATTTTATCTGCAAGCTCTAAGGAGTTCACAGAAGCTAAAGAAAGCACCAAAATAATAAAAAGCAGCCTTTTATAGTGCACTTACTTGAGCAGCAGGAGGCATGCTACCTGTTTTATACACATTGTCTAATTTACACCACATCTCAACCTGTGAAGTAGTTTCCTATCTATGTCCAAGAAAGCTAAGGCTCATAGAGCAAAAGTCACTTGCCCGAGGTGGGGGAGCTAGCAAAGGGCAAGGCTGGCATCTGAATAAGGGTCTGCTCTGCATGCATAGCCCATGGTTTATTCCCTACACTGTAACTCTGAAGACATACCACCCACCCCAGATGTCACAAATTCTCTCTGGAAGAGAGCTGGAGAATCACTTTACTGAGCATCTACAATATATCAGCCCCTTTGCTAGGTAAAGGGGATGCAAAGGTGGCTTTATAGCTTACTAAACACAGACTAAGAAATAATACTCAATAAACAATGTGTCCTGTGAAAATAGAAACTTGAACCCTCAAATGCATTTCAGGAAATCCAGGAATAAGAGAGGCTGGTGCTGACTTTCCACCTGAGCTCTGGGACACTTGCAAATCCTGCAGATGAACCCATAGAGGGCCAATCCCTGTTCAAAGAGTCCAGGCCACTGGGCTAAAGTGCAGCCTTCCAGGGTCCTGTACATCCCAGCAGTTGTGGGGAGAGTAACCAAGTTCCCCCATGTTCCAGAGAAAGAGCTTGACAGTGTCTTGTGGACACGAAGACAAGATGTAGCTATGGAAGGCACTGTGGTCCCGAGACATGGGCCAGGCTGCCCGAGTGAGTGCCAGTGGGCGATATTCTCCAGAAGCCCATGATCAAGACCAGACAGCACACGGAACATGAATGCCAGCCCTGAATGGCCATGAATCCAGGCGCCTCCTCTGTGCCACTGCACCATGATACTCTCCGACAGGAAGAACATATTCACCCTGCCAAGGACAGGGACAGAGGAAGAGATACCTCAATATGACTGAGCTTAAACCCAAATAGACTGAGAAATCACCAAACTTGAGTTGATCTAGGCATGACAACATTGGGCTTCCTGCATCAGTTATCATGATAACTGGAGATAGAAATCCATTAAAGCTAAAGGGAAATTTGAAAGCCCAGTTTCTGCACATGAGAGATGTGAACCCAACTACCCAGGCTATAGCAGTACTCACGTGATCCTTGATGGCAGCCTGGGCTAACAGAAGAGGAGCTGGAAAGAAGTGGGGGCTCTTAGTCATGTTTCAGAGCCAATATTTATGGGACACCCCGATGGACTGGACTTCAAAAAGATGAGTGCTATGGATTGAAGTGTGTCCCTAAAAATTCAGATGCTGAAGTCTTAACCCCCAGTTCCTCAGAATATGACACTCCTTGGGAATAGGGTCATGGCAGAGGTAATTAGTTAAGATAAGTTCATCCTGGAGCAGGATGAGCCCCTAATCCAATATGACTGGTGATCTTTTAAGAAGACCTTGTGAAGACAGAAGCACAGGGAGAATGCATTGACCTTGAAGGCAGAGATTGGGGTGATGTGCCTACAAGCCAACAAATGTTAATATTGCCAGCAAACCACCAGAAGCTAGGAGAAAGGCATGGGCCAGGCTTAAAGCAGATTCTCCATCAAAGCCCTCAGAAGGAACCCACCCTGATGACGCCATCATCTCAGGTTTTCATCCTCCAGAATGTGAGACAATAAATTTCTGTTGTTTAAGCCACTCAGTTTGGGTACCTTCTATGGCAGTCCTAGCAAACTGATATAATGGGAAGCCGCATTTCTGTTCCTTCATTAAACATTTCCTAAGTTCTAGGAGGGCAAGGTGAAGCATGAGGTGATCTGGGGGACTCAAAGCTTGCCATTGCCCTGACAGTTACTTTCCTCCCAGGGACCATAATCTCGTTCCTGCTCCCTCAGTCACAGGAGGCTGCTGGTAGGAATCACCAAAGTCCTCTGGAGTCCCGAGTCCTTCCCAGGCCAAGTCCTGGAGCCTGGTCGTCACCTGAGACCTATGTCCCTCTGATTATCATCTGTTCTACCGACTTTCTGCTTCATTTCTCTGGGCCCAGGCTCCTTTCACAATACTGACTCCCAGGCCTTCCTAGAACACGGTCTCCATGATAAACAAATCCCCCAGTTCTCACCCTTTTCCCTAAATGCCTGCTCTACCTCCTTGCCTTAACTGAAACCCAACTCTGACGTGAGGACACCCTTTTCCTTTTCATCTGGATTCTGTCCTTCTCCCCACCGCCAGTTCTCAGGGTGAGAGGGTGCACACAGGGACTGCTATGTCCCTTGACATTCTTGCTTCTTCCCTCACTTTCTTCTGTAAGCCAAAGACCCGCCGTAGGCTGCGAGGGGTCCTGGGCACTGGTGGTCTCTTCACCTCTACTCTGGCAGCTTGGGAAATTCTTCTCTGATCTTGGGGGTAGAGAAAGCTTGTTCTGACCCATCTTCTTTGCCTATTGTTTAGTCCAGCACCTCAGCTCACAGATGTTCAGAACATCTCTTTTCTCTCAAGACACTGTCATTGTCTTGATGTTCAAGATCTTATTTTAATACTCCAAAACAGAACAAAGAAACACCTTTCTGCTTGCATTCCTGGTGTAAGGTCCTAATCTCTCCTGATGGAATGGAAGCCTCTGAGGAACATATTCATGACAAGAACATGTCCACAAAAAGAATGCTTGCTATTTTTCTGCCCCAGCTCCCTGCTACTAGACAGAGGTGGGAGGTGGGGGATGGGGGGCACAACTGGGAGAGGGCAGGAGAAGATACTCAAAGCTTCACTAGAAAAAATATAGAGGGATGAAATTTGAAATTATTAGCCTGTGTTTCTTCTTGTTGCATCCATCCCATCACTTTCTTCCTCCTTCTGCCCCCCACCCCCAAAAAGTCAACAGCCTCATTCATTGCCCCAAATGATGTGTACTTGCACCTCTGGCAGTGAAGAGAGCAGACAAAGTTCAACTGAGTTTCTAAGCAGATTTTTTTAAAAACTATAGGAGAGTTAGTAGTCTCAATAACCAAGATACTTTTTATCTGCAAGAACCTAGCAAGTGTCAGAAAAGATGATAAAAATCCAACAGGGACAGCTCATCTCATGGAAACTACCAGGTACAGAGGCTGATGATGTCCATGGAGCAGAATCCAGTTCCACGGTGCCATGAGAGTGTGTAGAGAAGCCCCAGAACTCAGAGCAGCCCTGGAGGAGGAGGGGAGAACCCCTAGAATGATAAAGGAAGCATTGAGGTGACCGTTTATCTTGAATTTTCTAGAATCTAGATAGCCTAGACTCTAGAAGAATTTTTTGCTCAACCCAGAAGAATGGAAATTCGAGAGCTAAATTGTTATTTAAGAGAGAAAAAAAAAAAACTCACAGCATATTTTCTATGTGGTGTCCCTCCACTGCCTTTCAATGACTTCTTATTGCACTTAAAATAAAATCCCAATTCTTTACCATTGACCTAACAAAGGAAGCCATGATATGGTCTCTACCTTCCTGCATGGAGGGTCTCATCCTTTCTGTGCAGATGATCTTCCTGCATCATATGGTCTCCACCTTCTCCAGCTGTGCCTTGTGCCCCTTTCCCCTTAGCTCACCACTCTCTGACCACACTCGTCTTCTTTCAGTTCTCAGTCTTGCCACGTGCTTTCCACCTCATGCTTTCCAACACCCTGTCACACAGCCTGTTTAGACACTCTTCATCAGGCTTCTCCTCCTTCAGATAGGGCCGAAATGTCACCTATTCCAGAGACACTTTCCTCTACATCAGGAGGTTCCGTGCCTATCCCCACAGTCTCTATCTCAGCATTGAGAGACTCACCCTCTCTGTAATTGTTTTGTTTCTTTGTTGTTGTCTTTCACCTCAGTTAGTGTGCAAAGTCCATGAACGTAAAGACTGTATCAGTCCTGTTTAATCTTTATTTCCAGGGACTAGCCCCATGCCTGGCACTCAATAAGTATTTGTAAAATGAAGGAATGAATGAACATTAGCTCATTGCCAATGTAACTTCTTTGATGGAGCAAGAAGAAGAGGGAAGTCCGCCCTGTTGATGTGGGTAAAGCCTCCACAACATCTGTTTATAGTACCCCAAGGAGCATTTTGCTTTAACAAGCCCAAGAATTTACATTTCCAAGAAATCCTTGTGGTTACTAGTGACATTAAACTAGTGGTGAGCAACTTCTTCTGACTGATAGCCAACTCAGGAAAAACATAAATGTTTATGATCAACATTTTTTTTTTTTCCGTTTTTGTCTTTTTTCGTGTCCGGCAACGGATCGCAACCCTCAGTGTCGCGCCCGTACCGGACCGGGACCGGCAACGGGATCGCAACCCTCAGTGTTGCTCCCACACCTCGCTCAGCCAGTGAGCGGCCGGTCTGTATGTGGGATCCGAACCCTCGGCGGGAGCGCCGCTGCACTCCCAGCGGCGCACTGTAGCAGTGCGCCACCGGGCCGGCCCTATGATCAACATTTTAAAATTTAGTATAAAAGTAACTTTACTGAATCCTATGGGGTGGGAAAAGTGGTGTGTATTTTTACCACTGAGATGATGAGCTTTATTGATCAGACAAATACCAATGAGCAAATGAGCATTACTTTTTAGCCACTAAAATGATAATATGAGCAGCAATCCATAGACATCTGTGATATAATAAGAAATATGTATTTGTTCATTGTCCCTGGTTCCTGGCACAGAGCCTCAAAAACCCTTGAAATTTCCTGAGTGATGCTGGTGATAGGAGAATCTTTTGTTATTCATAACAAGCCTCTTTCAATTATATCTGAATATACTAATGAGGTGACTCTTGGTAAGCCCCTAAACAGCTTCTAAATGCGGGCTGGTTGCCAGAGTAACCACCCCTGTGATCAGAGGGTTGAAACTTTCAGCGCTACCCCAGGCCCTCCAGGGATGGGGAAGGAGAGGGTAGGGCTAGAGATTAAGTTCAACCATCAAAGGCCAGCGATTTAATCAATCATGCCTATGTAATGAAGCCTCCATAAAAACCTCTAAATGAGGGGGTTTGGAGAGCTTCTGAATTGGTGAACATATGGAGGTGCTGGGAGGTTGGTCCCTGGAGAGGGCCTGGAAGGTCCGTGCCCCCACACATACCTTGCCCAATGCATCTCTTCTATTTGCTGTTCCTG
>NW_007726281.1:851114-873896 GCF_000696425.1 Galeopterus variegatus | reverse complement strand
ATATCTCTGTGTAGATAATGTCAGAATTGAATTAAATTGTGGGACACCCAGCTGGTATCTGAGATTTGAAGTAGTGTTGGGAAAGACACCATGCATTTGGAATCAGACGTGTTGTTAGTAAAAACAGTCCAACATTTTATCTTTTCCCCCTTATGTGTATATCAGTTTAAAGTCATGATCTCCATAGTAGGATAAACACAACCCAGAATGCACAAGATTATACATTGTGTTATTGGAAGAGTACATTAGAACTTCTATTTATTTTTGCCTCATCCTTTAAAAATATACATCATATAAATATATAATAAAAAATGTATGTAATTCAAAAATAAATAAATATACATACATTGAGATACATATTTAAAACTTCCTACTGATAGGAGGACATGCCGAAAAAATATTGGAGGCTATTGATGTCACATTCCCAAGTGCATTACATTATTTCATCCTTGAAACAACACTATGAGAGTCACTATGATCCACACTTAACAGATGGGAGAATTGAGGCTCAGATGTCACACGTGGTGTTAGGGACACAGCCTGTGCTAGAATGTGTCCATGCCATTCTACTAACATCGACTGACCACCTGTTTATGTCAGACTCTGTGGCAGGTGTTGGGGATAGGAAGACAAATTAGATATGCTCCCCCTCAACACATACACACACATCCTCCTCAGCTTGGGCCACCCACTCCCACTGTGATAGAATCTCTTCTTCAGTCAGCTTGTGGCACCTACAGCAAGACTGTGGCCACAGCAAATTTCCTGGGACTCTCCTCCCTGCAACCCTCCTGCCTTCCTGTCCCATCCCTCCCACTTACCCGCCAACCCTCCCGTCCTTCCTGGGAATCAGTGGTTCTTCCTGAGGTGGTTCGAAAAATATCCTGGACGGTGGCTGGGTTCTTCTGGATCTCAGCAGCAAGTTAGAATGGACATTTGCATGGAGAAGGAGGAGCAGACTGGAGGTGTGCACGATACCACAGCCGCCGCAGAAGGACAAGTCAGAATGAGGTTGGTGTGTTGGGAAATCTGTGCTGCAGCCACAGGGAGAAGCCCATGGGTTACCAGCTAGAGGCGGAACTGTGTTGGGGCTTGTGGTGAGGGTGGCAGGGACTCAGTCAAGGTGACAAGGCTCATTGCAGGGCTCATGTTCTCTGGAGGGCTGAAAGAGGAACTGGGCAAGGACCTATTTACTGGCACTGAAAAGATTATTAACCAGGAATGAAGCAAGAACCCAATTAGTAGAATTAAACACATGGTTTCAATGTGCCTGGCAATAATTTCACCNTGGCACTGAAAAGATTATTAACCAGGAATGAAGCAAGAACCCAATTAGTAGAATTAAACACATGGTTTCAATGTGCCTGGCAATAATTTCACCTATCTAGAGTAACTTTAAATTCCCTCACCTTAGAAGAGGACTTTTTCGAGAGCCTGGGGTGAGGCAGAAACTAGAAATAGTGGATTAGGAACATGTAAGTATATCACCTTTATTTATTCGTTTGACAACTGTTTACTGAGAGCCTATGTGTGGGTCACTGTGCTGGGTACTAGGTACAACAATGATTACAGCAGCTGGCCCTGCCCTACAAGCTTTCTGTGCACGAGGGATACAAACAAGGGAGAACCACAAAAGATATATCAAGCACTGAGAGGGGATGGGGAAGTGATCAAAAGGGTTTTGTGCTGCTTTTATCAAGATGAAGAGACGCAAGCATTTCCAGACGTAATCAAGAATTCAAGCATATTCATTATTGGTAAGGAGCCTAGAAGAGACAGGTAGAATATACAGGGGAGGGAGGGGACATCTAATGGATCGGGGACCTCAGGGATCCAGGAAGGGAGCAAGATCCAGAGCCTTCTAACTTTGTGGTATTCTGTTTACCAGTGGGAATTAGAGATGTATCAGCAAGAACCCAATTAGTAGAATTAAACACATGGTTTCAATGTGCCTGGCAATAATTTCACCGATCTAGAGTAACTTTAAATTCCCTCACCTTAGAAGAGGACTTTTTCGAGAGCCTGGGGTGAGGCAGAAACTAGAAATAGTGGATTAGGAACATATAAGTATATCACCTTTATTCATTCGTTTGACAACTGTTTACTGAGAGCCTATGTGTGGGTCACTGTGCTGGGTACTAGGTACAACAGTGATTACAGCAGCTGGCCCTGCCCTACAAGCTTTCTGTGCACGAGGGATACAAACAAGGGAGAACCACAAAAGATATATCAAGCACTGAGAGGGGATGGGGAAGTGATCAAAAGGGTTTTGTGCTGCTTTTATCAAGATGAAGAGACGCAAGCATTTCCAGACGTAATCAAGAATTCAAGCATATTCATTATTGGTAAGGAGCCTAGAAGAGACAGGTAGAATATACAGAGGAGGGAGGGGACATCTAATGGATCAGGGACCTCAGGGATCCAGGAAGGGAGCAAGATCCAGAGCCTTCTAACTTGGTGGTATTCTGTTTACCAGTGGGAATTAGAGATGTATTCCAAGTGCTGATATCTTAAGAATGATATGCTTCTAGAAAGGCTATGAATTGATCGTGCTGCACTGTCTGATGGAAAAGCTCGGCATTTGGAGTTGGAGTTGGAGTTGGTTTTGAGGCTCTATCACTTTCCCAGTCAAGTGAGCCTGGGCAAATCGTTTAACTTCTTTTAGTCTTGGGTTGGTTTGTTTCCCTTTAGGACCTCAGATGGACAGAATCTGGTTCATCTTAATGCTTGGTTCTTGACACACTCTCCTCATTAGCCATCACATTGCACAGATTCATTCACATCATTGCATGTAAATTATCTGTTTTAAATTGGTGCATAATATCTCATTAGGTGACTGCATATATGTGCAGAATCTGGTTCATCTTAATGCTTGGTTCTTGACACACTCTCCTCATTAGCCATCACATTGGACAGATTCATTCACATCATTGCATGTAAATTATCTGTTTTAAATTGGTGCATAATATCTCATTAGGTGACTGCATATATGTATTACTGATATATGTCAGAGTTGCAAGATATATCAGTGGGAAAAGGAGAAACTATTAACTAAATAGAGCTCAAAAACAAAATAATTATCTATATGGATAAGATATTAGGGAATGCCCTAAATGATTCCATATGTAAAAATTAACTCTAGATGAATTAAAGTCTTACATGTCAAAAAAGAAATTTAAACATTTAAAAGAAAATTTAGGTGAATACATTTTAGACCTTAAGGTAGGGAAAAATTTCTCGAAGAAACATATACAGCATTGGTTATAAACAAAAAGACTGATAAATTTGAATATATTAAAGTTAACAACTTGTCCATCAAAAGATAGCCTCAGTTTTCACATTTTTAAAGTGGGAAGAATAGTGCCCACCTTATAGAATTTTAATAAGATGAAATGAAACAACATATATAAAACAGCACATATCCTAGCACCTAGAAAACAGTAAACAGTAAATATTATTATTATTCTCAAACAATAATTCTCTTATTTATCAAACAATGCTGAGTAATATGACAAGACATATTTAAACCAGGCAAGCCATATTAGGACAAGTATTTAACATCATGGTGATGGTTTCAAGAGAGAGATGATAATGCATGCTACATTTATCAGAGGCCAGTAGTCGACAGTCAAATATTCATTGAGTATCTCTAACAGACCCAGGCTAGGGGCTGGATAATTTATGTCAACCACCATGACTTATTTGTCACAATTTGATATACATACAACCTTTATATACAAGGGTGTTTCAAAAAGTTCATGGAAAGATTCATATTATCTTTTAATTCGTATTTTATCATGAATTTTCTGAAGTATCTTCGTGTTCATCTGTAATCAGAACAGAGAAAGGACCTGCACGTATTCTGATAATCTATATGCAGCACCAAAGAAGAACTTTGGCGCTGTCAGGGACAGAAATCTTAGAATAGTCCAACTCTCAATTATTTGTGCTAAAAGAAGAGAAAAGCAAAAGAGACTTTTTTGTTTTGTTTTGTGATTTTGTTTTGCAAATAAAAAAATTCAAATCAGCCTGGCCCAATAATAAGGAAGCGAGCCTAGAAGTAGGACAATCTTCAGGAGCAGTTGGTTCAGCAGCTCAATAGTACCATAAAGGTTCTCTCCCTTTCTCTGCTTTGTGTCTCTGGATGCAAAAGTCCACATGCACTTCAGTATGACTGATTCCTATTCTAGAACATACAAAGCCTTGTATAAAGAAAACTAAGCTGCGCCACGAAAGCCTGATTCAGGGGTATAAAAAAGCAATTCTATATCTCTTCTGCCTCTCTGTTTTCTAGGACTACACAAGCTCACAGCCTTTGTATATTCATGGTTCACATCTTCCTCATTGGGTTTTCTCAGACCAGGAGAGATGAACATAAGCTTTATAGTGAGATGTATCAAAGTAGAGTTTATCATATAATTTGCCTAATTATGGGCATTCAGTAAGCATTTATTGAGCTCTGGGGTGTCAACAATTATTCTGCTCTCACAAGTAATATTTGCTTAAAAATCTACTCATAAGTAGGATAATGACCTTCATAAAACAAGAATTCACATGAAGCTAACCTGAAAAACATAAACATCCTTCGGAGTACAATTCTCCTGAAATTCATCCTGATTGAGGCTGATAGATTTAGACACTGGCCTTTAAGAAAAAAGATAAAGAGCAAAGCTACTGCCTGCCACAACATATTCTTTTTCCCGAGAGTGGGTGAGTGTCTTTCCTATACAGAACTAATCCAATAATCTCCAGAATACTCTTTTCTCTTTCTGGGAACGTGATGCAGCCAGTGTGGGTGTGTGGCACAGTAGGAAGGGGATTAGATCAGGAATCAGAAACTACAAGTCCTAGTTCTGGTTCTATAACTTATTAGCTGTGAGAGTCTGGACTAGTCACTTAATAGCTCTGAGTTTCTGTTTTGTCATTCTTCAAGTCAGATCATCTCCTGCTTTCCCTACTTCACAAATATTGTAGAAAAATGTTTCCAAAATAACTTTAAAGGACATGGCACAACCTTAGATTTATTTTCTACTGGATCATGAGTCCCTTGAGGGCAGGGAGCTTGTCTTAATCATATTTGTATATGCTGTGGATTGATTGAATTGTGTCCTCCAAATTTTATATATTAGAAGCTTAATTCCACTGTTACTGTTGAGAGTGAGAAATCCTATTATGGAAATTGAAAGGTGGGGCCTTGAAGAGGTGATTAGATTGTAAGACCTTGCTGTAGTGAATGGTGGTCAGGGACATGATTCTGAAGGCTTTAAAAGAAGAGCACATGAGAGGTCATTCTCTCTGCTCTGCCATTTCTGCCATGTGAGACCCCTGGGTTACTGTTGTCACAACCAAGACCCTCACAAGATATGTTCCCTGACTTTGGATTTCCCAGCCTCTAAAACTATAAGCAATACATTTTGTTTTCTTATAAGTTACCCAGTTCCATATATTTTATTATAAGCAACAGAAATGGACTAATACAATATATTCCACCTTTCCTAGCCCAGAGCTATCATTAAGTGCTCAATAAATGTTGATTTTAAATAACAACTATCATACCATAAAGGAAAACAAAAGCCAACAGCAAAGTTCCAAGGTGCCTACTGGTTGGCATGTGACACCTAACATCTAAAAAAGAACTGTGTTTTCTTCTAGTAGAGTTTCATAGTTTGGGGTCTTAAATTTAGGTCTTTCATCTATTTTGAGTTGATTGTTGTGTATGGTGAGAGAGAAGGGTCTAGTTTCAATCTTATGCATGTGGAAAACAGGGGAAATGCTACACAAACTGGGAGCGAGCAGTGCTTTTTTTCAGCAAGACTACAAAATACACAGGCAACTAAAGCAAAAATACATAAATGGGACTACATCAAACTAAAAAGCTTCTTCACAGCAAGGGACACTGTTAACAAAGTGAAAAGACAGCCTACAGAGTGGGAGAAAGTGTTTGCCAACCGCACATCAAACAAGGAGCTAATATCCAGAATATATAAGGAACTTAAATGACTGAACAGCAAAAAAACAAATAATCCAATTAAAAAATGGGCAAAGGACCTGAACAGACATTTCTCTAAAGAAAACATCAAATGGCCAACAAGTGCATGAAAAAATGCTTAATATCACTAATGATCAGGGAAATGCAAATTAAAACCACAATGAGATATCATCTCACTCCAGTTAGAATGCCTATTATCAACAAGACAAAAAATAACAAATGCTGGAAAGGATGTGGAGAAAAAAGACCCTCCTACATTGCTGGTGTAAACTGGTACATCTACTGTGGAAAATAGTACAGAAGTTCCTCAGAGAACTAAAAATAGATGGTGAAGATGCAGAGAAAAAGGAACTCTCCGACGTTGTTGGTGGGAGTGTAAATTGGTGCATCCCCTGTGGAAAACAGTATGGAGTTTCCTCAGAGAACTAAAAATAGATGTACCCTAAGACACAGTTATCTCACTACTGAGCATATACCCAAAGAAAATGAAATCAACAAATCAAAAAACACACCTGTACTCCCACGTTCATTGCACATGTACCCTAAGACACAGTTATCTCACTACTGAGCATATACCCAAAGAAAATGAAATCAACATATCAAAAAACACACCTGTACTCCCACGTTCATTGCACCACTATTCACAATAGCCAAGAGATGGAATCAACCTAAATGTCCATCAATGGATGAATGGATAGAAAACTGTGGTATATATACACAATGGAATACTACCCAGCTAGAATCCTATCATTTTGCAGCAACATGGATGGAACTGGAAACCATCATGTTAAGTGAAGTAAGTCATGCACAGATAGACAAATATCACATGATCTCATTCATATGTGCAATCTAAAAAAAAAAAGTGGTTCTCGTAGATGTAGAGGGTAGAATAATGGTTACCAGAGGCTGGGAGGGGAGGGGTGGTGTGGGGAGGAGACGTGGTGGACTAGAGGGTACAAAACTATGCTGTCTACCCTAAGTGAATCATGGTGCAGTATATGCAGGTATTGAAACAACACACTCTGGGCCGGCCCGGTGGTGCACTGCTACAGTGCGCCGCTTGGGAGCACGGCGGCGCTCCTGCCGAGGGTTCGGATCCCACATACAGACCGGCCGCTCACTGGCTGAGCGAGGTGCGGGCGCAACACCGAGGGTTGTGATCCCGTTGCCGGTCCCGGTCCGGTATGGGCATGACACTGAGGGTTGCGATCCGTTGCCGGTCACGAAAAAAGACAAAAAGACAAAAAGACAAAAAAAAAAAAAAAGAAACAACACACTGTACCTCACAAATATGTATAAGTGAATGTTAAAATTAAAATTTTAAAGTAATAAAGAAGGATGGTGGCAGTTAAGGAGCAAGGAATTCACTCTATGAAACTGCCTGAGCAGTGAAGCACTGAAAATCTCAGACTCTCTTTTTGGCCAGTTTTACATTTAGATATGAAACTAGTTAGGCCAGGCTGAGCATAGAGAATGACTAACTAACAAACTCCAACAGGTTTAGAATAGTTTCCAAGATGAGGAATTTTCTGGGCCTCTCTCCACTCTGGTTCTTATCCCTCCTCCTGGGAGTTATTCTTCCCAAATGTACCCCATGATTGGTAAATTTCAGAAAAATAACCGGGGCTGGCTCAGCTCGGCTCCCCCCCCCCACCCCCTTCCTCCCAGGGGTCAGCTTCCAAAGGCGATCTGCAAGGGAGGGCTGAAGTTCCTGGGGAGAGGGAAAAGAGAGACGTGAGGAAGCAGAAAGAAAGTGAAGACGAAAGCAAGCTGGTGGTGAGCAGAGACGATGAAAATGAGGAAGTTCCAATAACAAGGATGTCTAACATTCAGCTTTTTCAGATTTTCTGAAAATTGTCTGTTACGTGATACAGAGATGCAGCTAGCATCGGTACCCCTGGTCTTCTCAGTAAAGCCTGCCACACATCATGGCTTTGTGTGTATGCTTGACCTGGGAACTGAAGGGGAGGGGGCTGTGCCCATGGGGGGGAGATACTGTGCAGAGAAGGACAGTGTGTACAGGAGGGAAGGCAAGAGGAAGAGGTCAAGGAAGAACTCACCAGAAGCAGGAACTTGGAGCTAGAGAACATAGGGCTATCCATAATTCTTGGAAATACTGGGGAACAGTGGGCTTCCCAAGGAGGAGATGGAAGTGCAAGTCATTCTATTGGACAGCCAACTGGAAGGTGGCCCCAAATAGCTGGAGAAATTGGAGGCACTCAGCCAGCTGCCATCTGGGTTACAAGTCTCTAAAGCCTTCTCTTTCTAGCCCATGTGTATGCATGAGGCTGGAGAAGGCGAAAAGTGGAAGAGAGTAGGGAGGGAGGTACAGAAAAGAGATTCTTTATTATCTTCTGTTTCAGGTGTCAGAAGGTGAAGCCAGAGATCTGGCTGTTTCTGCCACAGGGAAGCGGGATGGTACAGCCTAAATCCGATTCAGAAGCCAACAGTCCAACCATTCTTCCCTGAGATTAAGGCAGAGAATGAAGCCATTTCCCAGAAATTTGGGTTTTAAAAAAATCACATTGACACCAGTGGGTATTTGCCCCCCTTTTATATTCAACCTACGGATTCTTGGGATAGAATCATTCCCCAAATCCAGTTCCAAGCTCCTTTCCTAACCTGAGTCAAGGGATATTTGGCATAGCATTTTTTATTTTGTGTTTAAAACACCTCAATGGTGGGCTGGCCCGGTGGCGCACTGCTACAGTGCGCCGCTTAGGAGTGCAACGGCGCTCCTTCTGAGGGTTCGGATCCCACGTACAGACCAGCCGCTCACTGGCTGAGCGAGGTGCGGGCGCAACACCGAGGGTTGCAATCCCATTGCCGGTCCCGGTCCGGTACGGGCGCAACACTGAGGGTTGCGATCCGTTGCCGGACACGAAAAAAGACAAAAAGGAAAAAAAAAAACACCTCAATGGCTTTGGAAGCTAAACACATCAGACAGAAATTTAGCAGCATTGCCTGGCATGGCCCATGAGGCTCTCTGGCTGTTGCAGGAGATATAGCTGTGCATGGCAGCTGCGCCCTGCCAGGAGCGCAGGCCGGTGCTCGGATCCCACATACAGACCGGTTCCCGCTCACTGGCTGAGCGAGGTGCGGGCGCAACACCGAGGGTTGCAATCCCATTGCCGGTCCCGGTCCGGTACGGGCGCAACACTGAGGGTTGCGATCCGTTGCCGGACACGAAAAAAGACAAAAAGGAAAAAAAAAAACACCTCAATGGCTTTGGAAGCTAAACACATCAGACAGAAATTTAGCAGCATTGCCTGGCATGGCCCATGAGGCTCTCTGGCTGTTGCAGGAGATATAGCTGTGCATGGCAGCTGCGCCCTGCCAGGAGCGCAGGCCGGTGCAGGAAGTCGCCAGGTGAGGACATCATTCCACTGTGCAGACATGCAGAGGGGTCCGAGGAGTCGTGTCTCAGACAAACCCTTTCCTTCTGGCCAGCTGAGAAGAGACGGCACCTCTTCTCTCCCTCCTCAGCGGGGATGGGCTGGGGAACACAGGCTTCTTCTACCCAGGTTCCCGCAGCTGCTTTTTTTTTTAGCCCATCTCATCTTCTCCTGGTTTTGTTCAATTTTCTGCAAGCTTCTGCTCACTTATCTGCCTTTATCCCTCAGAACCATCTCCAATAATTCCACTGACTGGCAGGGACGTTTCTCCATCAGAGAGCAGAACTGAGCCGCTGTAGCATAGACCCCGCCTGCCCCATAACAGCCCCCTGACCCCAGTGGACCCACTGCCTGGCTTTTTAGGTCAGTGGGGACTTTCCAGACAGTACCTCTCTCTCTTTTAGCTTTTTAATTTCTGGCTGCCCGGCTTTCTTTTCTTAATTATGTTTAGAGCTCCATTTCACACAACTAAAGCCAACCCAGTTTTAAGGTGAGTTAGGATTCTGTATGGGAATCCCATCATTTTGATTCCCTCATCAAAGCAGAGCTAAGTTTAACCCACCATAAATATGAGAATGAAAAGGTCTGGTGAGTGCGGTGCCCTGGAAAAGGCACTGATTAGGTGCCAAGGCACTGGGTTTAGGTCCCAACCCCACAGCTTACTCTGCCACAGAATCCCAGGCAAGTCACCTAACCTTTCTGACTCCAAAAGATTATGGCTCTTAGCCTTCTCATAATGAAGCTGGCAGAATCGAATGCATGTGTTGCTATAAACATACCTTATAAAACTGCAAAGCACTGTTCAGTCAGTTAAACACCCTGTCCAAACCTAGGAGTATTCAGGTGGTGTGCCCTGCCCAATAAACACACAAAGCTCCACGATGGTGGGGGTTGGGTCAGCTCTTGCTCACTATTTACCCCCCGTGCTTGGCACATGGAAGGGAAGGAAGGAAGGACAAACAAAACTATGCATCCAGGAGGTATGAAATGTCAGGACCTTCCTCATATGTGTGAAGCCCCTCACCTGCTGGTGGAAATAAAACTTCCTGAAACAAAGTTCATGTCTTTCCTGAATTTGCATCTATGTATTGAATTCCATTTGTGTGAGAAGTAAAAAAGCTAAATTAGACCAGAGATATTTCCATTTGTAAGTCAATAGCAAAAGTCCTGACCTGACGTGACCTCATGGAGACTGTTCATTTGGGCAAGCCAATGTTATAATAGCAATATCTTAAATTTTTAGAGTGCTATATAGTTTATCAAGCATTTTCAAGTATGTGACCTCATTCTGATCTTCAAAATATCATATAGGTAGGTAGGGCAGATTATTCCCATTTTCCTGATGAGGAAACTGGGGCTCAGAGGAGTGCAGAAACTTATATGAAATCACAAAGCCTGTAAGTGGCAAGGCTGGGATTTGGACACAGTTCTCTTGACTCCTTGGCTCTTCCAGCTGCTGGTGAGGACAATAATGAAGTTGTTCCCATTGTTAAGCTGACAGCCTCTGCAGCCACCAAAACCAATATGTTTTCCTCTTTATTTTGCTAGAATTACAGTTACCCTGAACCCCTGGAGAGAAGAGTAGGTCCTCTCCTAATAAAACAAGGACAAATAATCTTGTTCAAGTAGGATACACAATTGGTAAAGTAAAACAACTTTAGACTTCCAGTCAAGATGGTGGAATAGACGGTTCCCAGCATCACTCTCTCACACAAATCAACCAATTTACAACTATAAAAATGTAAGATCAGCCAAGCTGGGGCTGCTAAAGCTCAGGGGAAGAGGAGGAGAGACCTGCAGAGTTCAATGAAAGTGGGAGAAGCCACAATGAGAGAAAGAAAAAACTTCTCTGAGAATTTCAGGCCACAGCCACTTTAAGGCTCGAGCTGCTGAGCACGTTGAGCAGGAGCTGGCAGAAGCCACAGCAGTGCCCTTCAGATGGAGTTACTTGGAGGCGGCAGGTGAGAAGAGGGCATTGCTGGCCCCCCGGCAAGACCACTAATAGGGTTTCCATGGACCCACGCAGGAGCAAGGAGCCAGAACAGCTGAAAAAGGGGAGCCATTCAGAGGCTGGTGAGTCATCTCAAGGGACCGGTGCAAGGTCTGTCCCATGGGAAGTGTTTAGAGCACAGGCAGTGGGGGAGAAGGGCCCACCAGAAGAACACTGGGACACAGCAAGGATGGCCAATCCACCCCCCAATCAGTGCAGGACCACTCAGAGGAGACTGTTTGGGAATTGCATGAGGTGCAGTTTGATGATAAAATTCACGCCCAGATCAGAATTTCTACACAGCCCAGGTGCACCAGGTACCTGGAGAGCTGGGAGTACCTCTAAGGTGAACCATTAAACCTTGAGCTTCACAAAAAGCCTTCCCTAGGGAAACAGCAATTTAGCTCAACCACACAGCTCAAGTACTGGTTCCCACAGGAAGTTCCCCCATTTTAGAAGTAAGCAAAGGACAAAAAACTAGTTCTGGCCCAGGCACACCACCAGCACCTTGGGGCTACCAGGGAACATGAGGCTGGAGCAGGGGACTGGACCACCTCCCACAACCACTCATACCACCAGCACCTCGGGGCCCACCCAGGAACACGAGGCTTGGAGCCAAGGACCAGACCACACTCCTACATCCAGGCATACCACCAGTGCCTCAGGGCCTGCCTGGGGGCCCAGGTCATAGAGCCGGGGACCAGACCTGCCTCCCACAACCAGGCACACCACACCAGTGCCTCAGGGCCCACCCAGGGACCTGAGTCATGGAGGAGGGGACTGAACCCCCTTCCCACAACCAGGCACACCATACCAGTGCCTCAGGGCCTGCCCAGTGTCCTGAGGCATGGAGAAGAGGATCAGACCCCTGCCCACAACCAGGCACACCGCCAGCATCTCAGGGGCCCACCTGGGAACCCAAGGCATAGAGTTCAGTCCAGACCCCCCTTCCACAACCAGGCACACTGCACCAGCACCACGGGGCCTGCCCAGGGACCCAAGTCATGGAGAAGGGGGCCGTACCCCCCTTCCACAACCAGGCACACCACACCAGTGCCACAGGGCCTGCCCAGAGACCTGAGACATGGATCTGGGGACCAGAACCCCCTCCAACAACCAGTCACACTGCAAGCATCTTGGGGGCCCAGCCAGGGGCCTGGGTATGGAGCCAGGGACCATACCCCCTTCCCACAACCAGGTACACCGCACCAGCTCCTTGGGGCCTACCCAGGGAACTGAGGCTTGGAGTCAGGGACTGGACACTCCCCACACCAGGCACACCGCCAGCACAAAGGAGCATGGAAAAACATCACCTCCATGTGGGTAGCCCACCACAGCCACCACAATAACCATGGCTGCTGCGAAAGCAGCTAGACACCACAACCACCATGCAGATGGTCCAGCAGCCACAGGAGTGCGTTGACACAAGTAGTCACCAACAGAGATAAAGAAAAGAAGAGGATGTCTCTCTCCACAAAGCCCATTCCAGAGTGACAGAAGAAGCATCTGCTCTATGATAATATTGGGGGACCTGATCTCACCTCTCAGCAATGGACAGATCATCTAGGCAACAAATCAACAGAGTGACCATTATTCTTTCAGAAGGAGAGAAGAAATCTAGGGTATTTAGAGGGGGAGGAGGTATAGGGAGAGAGGGATGGGCAGAGATTGGACAAGGGGCATGAAGAAGAATTATGATTTGTAACAATACATGTGCTAGTAATATTGATTTGATCAACATATCTCAATGTTTTTTGTTTTTTTTTTTTCCTTTTTGTCTTTTTTTCGTGACCGGTAACGGGATCGCAACCCTCGGTGTCGCACCCGCACCGCGCTCAGCCAGTGAGCAGACCGGTCTCTATATGGGATCCGAACCCTCAGCAGGAGCACCACTGCACTCCCAAGCACCGCACTCTACCGAGTACGCCACCGGGCCGGCCCAACATATCTCAATGTTGAACCCCAAAAATATGTATAATCAATCTTGATTCAATAAAAAAAATTTTTTCAAAAAAACTTTTTATCTAAATGGAATCAGAAAATATGTGGCCTTTTGCTTCTGATTTCTTTTAGTTAGAATGAGATTTTTTAGGTTTATCCATGTGGTAGCATGCATCAGTAGTTTGTTCCTTTTTATGACTAAATCCCTTCTTATGGATATACCACGTTTTGTTTATCCATTTACAAATTGATGGGCGTTTGTATTTTTTCTACCATTTGTCTATTATACATAATGTTTCTATGAATATAGTCGTATATGTACAAGTCTTTGTGAGGACATATGTTTTTATTTCATTTCTCCTGTGTAGTTACCTGGGAGTAGAATTGTTGGATCATATAGTAAATTTATGTTTACATGTTTAAGAAGCTGGCAAACTGATTTCAAAGCAACTGCACCATTTTACAATCCCACTAGCAATATATGAAGTTTCCAATTTCTCTGCATCCTCAAGACTTTTATTACCTTTTCGATTATAGCTTTTCTAGCCGAAATCAAGTAGTATCTCATTGTGATTTTAATTTTCATTTTCCTAGTGACTACTGATGCTGAGTATCTTTTCATGTGCTTACTAGCCATTTGTATATCATTGATAAAATATTTACAAATATTTTGTCAATTTAAAATCGGGTTATTTGTCTTTTTATTATTTGACCTGTAAAAGTTCTTGAGATATTCTGGGTATAAGTCCTTTACCAGTTAACTGATTTACAAATTAAAAAAAAAAAACTTTAGATATTTGACTTACCAGTAATCAATTAATTTCAAACAGCGATTTCTCCTACCAAGTTAGAAACAATAAAACCAATGTTGATAAGGACGCAGTAAAACTGGTGTTCATGCTCAGAGCTGGTGGCCTCATGCACTGCTCTGAGCTTTTAGAAGCTGTTTGGCCACACACAGCAAGAGCCATGATATGGTCACACTTTCTGAACTAGTAATATTACATCTGGGAAATCTGTCCTAAGGAAGTAATATGAAATAGAGGAAAGGGAAAAAAAAAATACCTTCCTGAAGGCTGGTTGTTAAATTCTCCCTTGGATAGCAATGACATATCACAGTGTCTTTTTAATAAATTTCCTTTTTGTTTAAGCTAGTTTGAGTTGGTTCCTGTTACCTGGCAGCAGAACCGTCATTATTATAAAAACATGCATAAAGATAGCTAATGTAAGTATTAATATCCTCCCCTTCCTTTCCTCAAAATTGACTACAATTGACCTTTCTAATTTACAACCTGGTACTCTATCTGTCCACCTCCCCATCAATCTCAAGGCAAATGTCTCACAGTTGACCAGAGGGGTCGTGACTTTAGAGGGCATCAGAATCACCTGGAAAGCTGGTTAAAGTGGCGACTGCTGGACACACATCAGTAGGTCCTGTGTGAGGCCTGAGAATGTGCACTTCTGCAAGTTCCAGGTGATATTGCCACACTGTAAGAATCACTGGTGTAAGTGGCAGTCTGCCTCATGTGACTTCCCCTCTGGCAAAATCTTTCTAATCCTTCAAGTCCCAGCTCCTCCCTACTGTTTGCAGCCATCTCCAGTCACACCAGGCTGAACTAATTACTTGTCCCCTGTGCTTCTCTGGGGTGAGAAAAGCACCTATTACACTATATAATGAGAGTTAGTTGTATAATCAATGCCAGCTCCCTGCTAATTGTGAGTATCTGGAGGGCTGGCGCGTGGCCTCAGCATCTCTGTGCCCCCAAAGCTAGCACAATGCTTGGCATGTCGCAGCCATTCACACAGGCAAGACTGAAGTATTGCTTGCTGCCTCCTCTATAGGAAGTTATGGTTTACTCCTATTCCCACAGGAATCATTACCATATCGAATAGCTATTTTTTAAAAAACAACGATTAGCCATGATAGCAAAAGAAGAAACATGAGAAGAGCTTATTAGTTTGCCAGGCTAGTAAATATCCTCTTGCTTTGCTCTCTAAACTCCCTAATGAAGATAGCAGCTCTCAGGCAAATAAATAAAACATTAGGTTGACAACACATAGCACATCAGAAGCACAGTCCACTAATTTGCTCATTGCTGAAGGACATTAGCCGCCTTCAGGGTAATATCCATAAACACATTGCCCAGTCTCCCTTTCCCCTAGATAAATTGTACCAAGCAAAGGTTTTAATATTTTTCAATGTCTTATATATTTTTTATTTCAGTAACTTTTTTTATAGTACGATACCCATCTTAATCAAATGAAAGTAATTGTCCTAAAAGGCAATTCCTTTTCTGGAAAAGCATCTTTCTGAATCACTAGTGGCTGAGCTAAACAGTGTTCTCAGAATATTAATGTGAGCTTACGCTATTAAAATGTCATGGTTAACCTTTTTAAAACCTAATTAAATTAAAATAATAATATGTGGAACAGTTTTACTAAAAGGAAAGGCTCTTTTTCAAAGAACCTGTTCCAAGTCTCAGAGCTAACACCTTGAAGCCACGGTGGGAAAGAGTTTTTGCATGCAGACAAAGAGAGCCTTGCTTTGCACCTGCTGAGATTAACTTTTAGTTGTTAGTATTAGAGTTAATTATTGTAGCATGCTGGAGGGCAGGGACAATTTACTTGCCTGATCATACCTAATAAGATGTATTTGCAGATGCCAGCATCTCCTGGACCTAATCAACAAACTATCAAGACAATCAATGCTGTTAGGCCCCATGTCCTTGTGATATTTTTTTCCAAATAAAAAGGATAAAAATCCAAGGGCAGAGAGCTAAGGATGTAGGAAAGTGGCTCAAAGGCCTAACATCAGGCTTATTTCCCTGCCTGAACGGCTAGAGCCACAGTGCAGGAGGGCTGGTGCACCCTAAGGCCTAATTCTTTTGAGAGCAAAGTTCAAGCCATCCACACCAGGTGCAAGAAAATTAACATCTGAGAACTCCAGCACTTCTTGGTAGCTGAGCTCTGGAAGGTTCAAATGGGGCCTGTTTTTTTATCTTGTGTGGGAAAAGGTTGTTACCGCCAAGGTGCTACACAACAAATGAGTTCCTGTTCCTTTATTGGATAATCTATGTTTGAATCCAGAAAATAAATTTTCGAAGAAAGAAACTGGCTACGATATAAACTAGGTTGGCAAATTCTACAAAATAGCATGCCTTGGTTTCAACCTTGTCCTTTATAGGCTCCAACACGCTATGAGGAGGTAGGATTGGTGTCATGCATAAGCACAATAAATAGGGAGGGTGCTACCATGACCTATCTAAAGGGATCTCATATAGGTAAGGGAGAGGTGCAGAGACAGCAGTAGCCAGACTGGGGCCACTGAAAGCTGAACTAGGACTGTCTCGGACTCAAGTCATTCATCCTGAATAATAAACAATAACCGCCTTTCAGTATGGACACCTAGATCTCTAAAGTCATTTATTCATCTGTTCATTCACTCAATACGTATGTATTTTTTGAATTCCTACTTCATGCTAGGGACCGTGTTGAGCATGTTCCTGCTTTCACTAAATGTGAGCTGTGCATCCATAAGCTCTTGGTAGTTTGCAAAGAGCCTATCTTGGGCAAAACCACTTTATGACAATGTGGAGGATCTTTGTTGACCTCCTGGCTTCCAAAAATATCAGCACCGCAGAAGTGACACATGTCACTTCCACTCACATTCCATTTGTGAGAACTAGTCATGTGGCCATGTCTACCTACCAGGAAGGCTGGGAATTGTCTCTCTATGCCAGCTGAAGTTCAGGGGTTCTGTTGCCACATGAAAAAAGAAACCAATATTAAGTGTTTCTGCTTTCATAAGATATTTGCATTTATAACAAAGTATTTAATGTCTTAATCAAACTGATGAGTCAAGAATTTGGGGCAACTCTGTAGACCAGAGAGATGGAGGGATGGCCAGGAGCCAAGAGCCAGGCAGGTAGATTTCTCAGCTGGGATCCAAACCTAGTTCAAGGCTATGGCTTCAGAGTTAGGTGCAAGTCTCGGTCCCCAAAATGACTGACAGATGAGCCATGTTGGCATCACCGTTCATGAAAACTTCAGAGATGACAGTGCTCTGTTCTGTTTAGGTATATGTGGACCTTTTTAAAGTTTGAAAATAAGGCACACACTGCAGAATTACCCCTGACTTACATTTTCCTGAGAGAACATTTCTTGGTGTCAGAGAGGAAAAACTTTTTCTCTACCCACTTAGGTTTAGTGATTATGGGTCTGTGAATTAAACTGACAAAAGACATTAGCAAAGAAAAGACAAGTTTTCTCATATATGTACTCAGGAGTTCACAATCAAAGTGGCTCAAGGAAGCAGTTAGAACTTGGTGCTTATTTATCATCTTAACAAGGGGAAGAAGTTGAGATCTTAAGGAACAATAAATGGTGGGAAATGACTGAGAAATACATGGGGAAACCAAAGGAAGGTAAATAAAATGGTTAGTTTTATGTGTCAACTTGACTGGGTCATGGGATACCCAGACAATTGGTTGAACATTATTTCCGGGTATGTCTGTGAGAGTGTTTCCAGATAAGATTAGCATTTGAATCAGTAGACTGAGTAAATCAAATTGCCCTTCCCAATGTGGTTGGTGAAAGAAAGTGGGTCGAAAGGTACAAATCAAGCTTTATTAAAGGAAAAGAATCTGCCAGGCTGCACTCAAAATGGAGGGCAGCAGCTGGGGCTGCCCTCAAGGTGGGAGAGCTTACATGGGCTGTAGAAAAGGCTGACATAATCAGGTAGAGGCTTTGTGCTGATGTGGAAGCTATGAGACCAGGGTGCAGAATTGCACCCTTGCAAATACAAAAGGGTTTCTGTTTCTCGGAAATCATGAGATTTCTTACAAAGGGAGGGGCTGGAAACCATTTTGTGCTTGGCTTTTCCTAAAATGGCACCGGTTATGTTCAGAACCTCTCATTCCCGCCTTTTAAGTATAGGGAGAAGGGGAAAGGGCCGAAGGTCTCATTCTTCTGAAGCTACTTCCTGCTGGAGATGGGCGAACATATGAAACAAATAAAAGATTTATGTTGGCGGGTAAAACAATTAGGTGGCAGGGTATTGGTTTCGTGTGGGGAGGCTGCATTCCTCTGGGGAAGGGTTGATGGTTCTCAGGGGCTGATATCCTGCTCCCAGAAACAATTCAGTGACTTTTTGGTTGGTGAAGGCCTGTATACGTTCCTGTAAGAAATTAGAAAAAGACCAAAAGGGACAGGGACCAAAAAGTAGAATGAGTCCCAGCACAGTTAGGGGTCCTAGTAGGGGCATAAGCCAGGGTATCCAAGGGTTTAGTGACTGGGGCCACCCCCAAGGTGTGTTTGTCTTTTGTAACCCTTTGTGTTGGCAATCAATGCTTGCTTTTAAATGGTTTGAGTTGTTTTGGATCACCCCAGGCTCATTTACATAATAACAGCATTCCTCCCCCAAGAAGAGGCAGGTGCCTCCCTTCTCGGCTGTAAGGAGGTCAAGGGATCAGGCGGTTCTGTAAAGCAACTGTCACAAGTGAGGTGACCTGTTGCTGGAGGGAGGAGATGCTAGCTATTGCTTGGTTTTTGTATTTGTGTTTTTCTGAGAGTTTTTGATAGAACTGAGAGGTGGTAGCAAGGCCCGCTATGCCAGTTCCAGTTGCAGGAAAGATCCCTGCCCCAATTAGAAGGTACAATTAGGAAGGTAAATAAAATGGTTAGTTTTATGCTCCTATGGGAGCAGGGGGCACTTCCTGTGAGGTGGGGCCAAAGTTAGTCCCAGTCCCATCTCCATCTCTCCATCTGTCTGGACGGTGATGTTGGGAATAAGCCAAACAAATATGCAAGAAATCGCATTAGGGGGCAGGCAACAGTATAATGTAGTTTTACAAAGGAAATATATTCCGGTTTTAGGGCGTGAATGAGGAGGGACTAAGCGAGTGGTAGCGTTGCAATGGCTGGCAGTAGTGTTGGTGGTGTTGGTAAGGCAGAGTGTAGGGAAGCCCCTCACGATGCTGACAGTCCCCCATGAGGTGAAATGAGGTAAGAGCTTAGGGGCCATGAGAAGGACCTGAGTGGGAGAGGAAGAGTGGGGGCTTGGTGGTTGAGCAGCCTGTTTTGCAGTTAGATCTGCCAGTTCATTCCCCTGAGCTATTGGGTTGTTGGGGGTTTGGTGTCCTCTGCAGTGTATAACCCCAACCTCCTTCGGGAGTTGTGCAGCCTCAAGAAGTTTCTTGAGGGCCAACCCCGTGGCGCACTCGGGAGAGTACGGTGCTGGGAGTGCAGCAGCGCTCCCGCTGCAGGTTCGGATCCTATATAGGGATGGCTGGTGCGCTCAGTGGCTGAGCGTGGTGCAGGCAACACCAAGCCAAGGGTTGCGATCCCCTTACTGGTCACAAAAAAAGAAAAAAAAAAAGTTTCTTGATAAGGCGTCCATTTTTTATGGGCCCTCCTTGAGTGATCATGTATCCTCTCTCCTTCCATATGGCCACGCAGGAATGTAGGATGTGGTGAGCTTACTGAGTCAGTGTATATATTGACTCGTTTATTACTTGCTAGAGTGAGAGCACGGGTGAGGGCAATGAGTTCTGCCTGTTGGGAGGTGGTGTTGGGGGGGAGGAGGAAGCCTCAATAGTTTGTGTTAGATTTACTATGGTATAACCTGCCTGGGGGGTGGGTATGGAGGTGGCACTCCCATCTATGAACAATGTATGTTGGGGCCGCATAATGGGATGCAGGGAGATGTGCAGAAAGTGATTGAGAAAGAGGTCTAAAGCCTCCATACAATTATGTTCTAAGGGTCATGAGTATTTTGGGATGAGAGTGGCTGGATTTAAGGGAGGGCAAGGTTTAAAGGAGAATTGGGAACTTTCAATGAAGATAAGGTGGATAAGTTGTAGGCAAGAAGGGTAGAGAGTTGACAGGGCCTTATGGCTGAGAAGGTCTTGAAGATGATGGGGGGAACAAATGACAGTTTGTTGTCCAAAAGTTAGTTTAGAGCTTTCTTGTGTTAAGAGGGTGGCTGCCACCAAGGCTCATAAACAGGGGCCCATCCATGGGCTGTGGTGTCTAGTTGTTTAGAAAGGTATGCAACCAAGGAGAAAATATCTCCTGCCTCTTGTCCCAAAACCCCAACCACCAATCCTTGGGTTTCAGTGATGTATAGGATAAAAGGATGAGATAGGTTTGGGAGGGATAGAGCTGGGGCTGCAAAAAGAGTGGCTTTTAGTCACTGGAAGGGAGAATAAATGAGCTTTGTGGGATCTAAAATAATGGCAGGATCCCCTCTGGCTGCCTCATAAAGTGGTTTTGCTAGCAAGCCAAAGTTAGTAATCCATAGGCAAAGATACCCTGCAAGCCCCAAGATAAAAAGGATTCCATCCTTTGTGGTAGAAGTAGGAAGTTCAGAAATTAAACTCTTGCGATCCACTGTTATTTCTCTGGTGTTGGGGGTGAGGTGGACTCCCAAATAAGGTGATTGAAGGAGAAGAAATTTGGTCCTTGCTGTGGGACACTCGATATCCCTTGGTGGCCAGGAAATTAAGAAGAGCAACAGTGTGGGCCCGCGAATCTTCACAGAAGGAGCTGCAAAGGAGGAGGTCATCCACATGTTGTAATAAAGTGCTAGAGGTTGGAGGAAGTTCAGATAAGTCTTGAGCTAAGCTCTGGCCAGAGAAGTGGGGGCTATCCCAAAACCACTGAGGTGGTACTTTCCAGGTGAGTTGTTGGGAATGACAGTATCAGGGTCAGTCCAAGTAAAGGCAAACAGGTTTTGACAGGAAGGGTGTAAGGGGATAGAAAAAAAAGGCATCTTTGAGGTCAAGTACAGAGAAGAAATGGATTTTGTTGGGATTGTGGATAGAAGAGTATAAGGGTTAGAAATGATTGGGGTTATGAGTAAAATGATCACATTAATGGCCCCGAGGTCTTGAACTAAATGGTATAAGCCATTAGACTTTCTAACTGGAAGGATGGGTATATTAAAAGGCGAGTGGGTAGGCCGTAAGAGATGAGAAGAAAAGAGTTTGTGTATGATGGGATTTAAGCCTATTCGGTGTTTGTTAGCAATAGGGTATGTGAGACATTAGGGAACAAAGAGGGGTTCCACAACTTAACAAGGGTAAGGGAATGGCATGTAGCAATGGAGGGAGAAGAAGTATCCCATACTATGGGATTAACCTTGTCTGAGGGGAAGGGGAAGGTGGGAGCCTTAGGGGCCAGGTCTGGGGTGGCCTGTAACAGGAGTATTGTAGCTGGAGTTAAAGTGTTTAGGGTAAGGGTAGCTTTGAATTTGGAAAGGACGTCCCATCCCAGTAAGGGGGCTGGGCATTGAGGCATCATTAAAAATTTATGTGTGAATTGGGTGTGATGTAGGGTGCAGTTAAGGGGTTGAGTGATCCATGGGTGGTATACTGATCCCATGACCCCTACTATTGTGATAGAGGATGGGGTTGTTTGTCCTGCATATTCAGGAAGGGTAGAGTAAGTAGCCCCTGTATTGATGACAAGAGATCAGCTTACCTGTTGCGAGGAGAGTTACCCTGGGCTCATGCGTGGTGATCTCCGTGGGTGCCTCAGGCCCTGGGCATCATCAGTCCCCCTCCTGGGCAAAGCCAAAAAGCTCCAGTAGGGATGGCCACAAAGCTAAAAGTTGTGGGTTAGGGACTGGGCCACTCTCTCTCTGGTGAGTGGAATGGTCAACCCCCCAGTTACCTGGCTGTTTGCAGTGAGGGCAGGGCCTGGAAGGAGGCCTGGGGTTAGGGCGGGCCTGTACCCAGTGGCCTGGTTGACTGCATTTGAAGTGGTTCCCAGGTGGCTTGCCCCTGGAGGCAACCAGCTTAGGGGTATGTGAGCTTCAGATGGCATTATCCAGGAGCTGGTATTTGGCCTGATCTCTTTTGTATTGATCCTTCTCCTCCTCCTCCTCCCTATTGTTAAAAACCTTGAAAGCAGCATTGAGAAGGTCTCATTGGATCATATTTGGACCATCCTCAAGTTTTTTTAGTTTTTTTTTCGAATTTCAGGGGCTGATTCGGTAATGAAATGAGAGGGTAAGAGGGCCATGCCTGCAGGGGAGTTTGGGTCTATATATGTGTATTTATGTAAAGCCTCGAAGAGGTGGGTTAGGAACTCGCTGGGATTTTCACTGGATTTCTGTGTGATTTCTCTAAGCTTGTCATAATTGACTGATTTGTGAGTAGCCTTTTGGAGGCCATAAAGCAAGTGTGTGATCATATTACCCCAGAGATCCCAGTCCCCGTGGCTGGCCTGGTAGTCCCAATTTGGATCAGTGCAAGGGACAGTGATGGCTCCCACAGGCTGTCTGTTATTTTGAGCATGTGCCTCATCTGCCTGTTATTGGGCCATTATCCAGACCTGCTCCCTGTCTTCAGGGGACAAAGTAGTAGTGAGAATCATAAAAATATCATGCCAGGTGAGATCATAAGACTGGGTAAGACAGAGGAATGGAAATCATCAAGTCCAAGGTATACCTGTTCCCCAATGTT
>NW_007726281.1:838060-850180 GCF_000696425.1 Galeopterus variegatus | reverse complement strand
TATCTACACGATGGAATACTACTCATCTATAAAAAAGAATGAAATACTGCCATTTGCAACAACATGGATGGACCTTGAGAGAATTATATTAAGTGAAACAAGTCAGGCACAGAAAGAGAAATGCCACATGTTTTCACTTATTGGTGGGAGCTAAAAATAAATAAATAAATTCACACACACACACACACACACACACACACACACACACACACAAAAACCCAGGAGGGAGAAGAAGACATAACAATTAAAATTCCTTGACATTGACACAAGCATACAGAAAGTATATTGTTTGGTGGGAGGGGGGAGAGGGAGGAGGGAGGGTGGTTTCAGTAATGGGCGACAATAATCAACTACATTGTATATCAACAAAATAAAATTTAAAAAATAAAATAAAATAAAATAAATTTTAATTTCTCAATATAAAAAAAAAAGACTGGGTAAGTTATCTGAATTCCTTAAGATATGTGTCTGGGTTGGACTGGAAAGATCCCAGTCATTTTTCGAGTTGGGAGAGATCAGAAAGAGAAAAGGGGATATGGACCCAGACAATTCCCTTCATCCCAGCCACTTCACAGAGGGGGTATAAAGGAGCCAGAGCTGAGGCAGGGTTGCTGCCTGAAGAAGGAGGAGAAGAAGAGGGGTGGGTGGCTGAGGACGAGCATCTCAAGACCAGGTGTGGGGAAGATAGGGAAAAGATGGAGGGGCTGGTGAAGGATCTGGAGCATAAGGAGGTGGTCGGGGAGCAGAGTGGTCTGATGGTTCAAAAGATTGATCCAAGTCCGGAAGGGGAGGTTGGGGATTAACTAGGAGAATTTGAGATGTAGGAGAGTTTTGACAGAGAGAAGGATGTGATGGGAGGTAGAAGAAGGCTTGAACATAAGGAATCTCTCTGGCTTTGCCACTTTGGTGACAAAAGTTGTCTAAATCTCTAAGAGTATCCAAATCGAGAGTGCAATCTTCTGGCCACTGGGATCCATTGTCTAGTTTGTACTTAGGCCAAACCTGATTGTAGTAGAAAATGAGGCATTCAGGTTTAATGTCTCCCTGGAGGCCAAGAGGTTGTATAGCCCAGAGGCATAGAGTGTGGAGGTTTGGATTGTGAGGATCCCATTTAGTGGGTGAGAAATGAGGTGATCATTCCCAGTAGAAGAAGGGTAACACCAAGGAGCATCCTCATTGGTGTGCACCTTCTTTTTGAGAGAGGAGCTACCGACCGACTGGAGGAACATCCTCCAATAGCCGGCGGGCATAAGAGGGGTTCCCTCCGCCAGGTGCTTGGTCTTTGGGAAGTTGACAGTAGTCATAGAGAGTAGTCAGGGGAACCTGTAGAAGTAGTACAGACCCACTGACTCACCCTGAATTGAGGCCAGTGGTGGATGCGTTGGTCTTGAAGCAGCAAGAGGAAAGAGTCCCAGAGGTACCCGGTTTGGCAGGTCCAGGAAGGGCAGCCAGGGGGCCAATCAACCCAAGAGAGAGGATCATCTGAAGGTCCCAGCCAGGACCCTTCCCGGGTTTCAGCACCATAATGAAAGTGAGCCAAAACACCAGGTACCAATCAAGCTTTATTAAAGGAAAAGAATCTGCCAGGCTGCACTCAAAATGGAGGGCAGCAGCCAGGGCTGCCCTCAAGGTGGAGAGCAGTCTCAGGTGTCAGGGTGAGAGAGCTGATATGGGCTGTAGAAAAGGCTGACATAATCAGGGAGGGGTTTTGTGCTGATGTGGAAGCTATGCAACCAGGGTGGAAAATTGCACCCTACAGAAGCAAAAGGGTTTCTGTTTCTCAGAAATCATGAGATTTCTTACAAAGGGAGGGTCTGGTTACCATTTTTTGCTTGGCTTTTCCTAAAATGGTGCCAGTTATGTTCAGAACCTATCAGGTGGGCACCATGCAATCCTTGGAGGGTTTGAACAAAAAGGCAAAGGAAGGGAAAATTCACTCCCTCTGCCTGATTGCTTGAGCTGAGCATTCATCTCCTGCCCTTGGACTAGGACTTACAACATCTCCCCTAGTTCTCAGGCCTTCAGACTTAGACTGGAACTTACACCGTCAGTTCTCCTGGTTCTGGGGCCTTCAGAATCAGACTGGAACTATCTCGCCAATTCTCCTAGGTCTCCAGCTTGCAGATGACAGATCATGGGACTTCTCAGCCTCCATAATTGCATGAATCAATTTCTTATAATACAGTAAGATTTATTTTAGTAAGGCCTGTTTATGCATCTGACACAACTTCTCATCTCTTGTGACAGGAGGCACTCTTTCCCCCAATATAGGAAGCCTCCCTTAAAGGGGATTTATGAGAGTAGAATTCTTTTGGAAGGCTCAGCTTTTAGGCAGATAAGGGAGTACAGAGAAAGGCTCTTCCTGCATCTGCTGATTCTCTAATGCCTTCAACTCAAAATAATCTTTATGCTGTAGTGGCATATTCTGACCTCTTCATTGGTCATACACAAATTTTATAAACTCAATTACTTTGAAAGAAGGAAGGAAGGAAAAAAGAAAGAAGGAAGGAAGAATAGAAAGAAGAAAGGTACTGGTTATGATAAAATATTTTTCAGGTGATGTATGAATTTTTAAAAATGTTAATTACATTTACATCCCCCAAACTCAATGCATCATTTTTAAAAAAACAATCTATGGGACAAGACTTCAGTTAAATTCCAAATTGGTAGGATTTCATATTCAGTGTGAGCCATGCCTGTTGTGTGCTTACCCTGAATGTATTTCTACAGCCTTGGAAAATTTGCCCTGATTTTTGCTTAGCATTGTCCAACAAGTCCTCAAAATTTAAGAAAGTGTTGAAGAAAACTTGAAGAAAGCAAAGCCAGGGAGAAAAGCCATGACACTGGAAGAGAGGATTTTACTACATACAAAGAAGTTGTCAACAATTGCATTCACAGTTTGGGATGGGAAGGGGTATTTTAAGCATTTTACATCCTAATATGAATCTTTCAGTTACTTATAGGCATTTTACCATGTTTCAGTTATGCTTTAGGATATTAGGAAGGGATTTGGGGTTGATGTTTAACACATTGTAATTTTTCCCATTTAAAATAATAGAAAATAGGCTCCATTTTTGTGCAGAACATTTATAGGAAAATAATAGGAAATAGCATTTTTGTGCAGGACATTTGATTTTTAGAGTGAATTAGTGATGCTAAGTGGCAGATGCTTGTATTTTAGAAACTGGATAAGAAATGATACACTGTAGCTCTTTACGTAGCATCCATTCAGCAAACATCCATTGTGTGCTACAGTGAGCCAGGCATCTTCGCTGTGGATACAGCAGTGGAAAGGCCAGCATCCCTGTCTAAAAGGATCTGGTCTAGTGGGTGATACAGAGACTGAACAGCTGCGGAAGGGAGCGGGGCGGGGGCAGGAGAGACCCTAACCCAGCTACAGGAGCCTAGAAGAGATGAATAAGAGTTAGCAGGGTGAAAGGTGGGAAAGAACGTGCCAGGCAAAGCCCAGAGGTGAGAGAGCAAAGCTACTGAATCTGCTGCTGTGTCACTGAGCCCCAGAGGATGGGCAGTGCAGGCCTTGCCACTTGCAATCCCCACTGGACCCCATGAAAGAAGCTGAAAGTGCCAGTTCCTCTCTATAGACTCTGCCCACATGCTCCTGACTCCCATCTTCATCTTAAGCTACTGCAGGGACAAAACTGTGAGTGAGCTCTGAGACTTTGCTTCCTCATCTATAAAATGGGATAATAAAGTTTCATCTTAAAGAGATATTATGAGTATTGAACACAATTAATATATGTCAAGGATTAATATATGTCAAGTGTTTTTCGTCAGTGCCAAGCACATTTTCAGCTAATATAAATTAGCTCTTATTATGAGCTAGCAGCCCAGTAAATGTGTTACAGTGAAGCCAAACGGTCCCTGAAGTCAGGCTGGGGATATTAAGACCCCAGTTTCCAGCCTCTCTCTCCTCTTCCAGAGAAAGCAAATGCATATTTTTTGTACCACATACTGGTACAATGAAACTGCATCCTACAGGAATGACCCACTGACTGGATGAGACTGAGGGAGGAATAATTTAGATACTGCCAATCCTACCCACTGTTCTATCGGAGAGCACATGCCCCCAAATAAGCTGGAGAGCAGAGGGAGACCAGGCGCTCCCCTCCAGTGGTACCACTTTCCCCAGCCCCCCACCCCACCCCTGTCTAGGCACCTTGGATCATACTTGGAGTTAAAGGATCTTCAAGCCTAATTTTGACTATGAAAGAAAGTGAGCTGAGACACCAGGTACTGTTCAAGCTTTACTAAAGGAAAAGAATCTGCCAGGCTGCGTCCAAAGTGTGTGGGGAGGGGGGGGGCAGCCCAGGGCTGCCCTGAAAATGGGAGACAGCAGCGACAATGGGATTGCAAGAGTTTATATTAGCTGTTGGGCGCAAAATGTACAGCAGAGAGGGACCATTCGGTTGATGTAACTGGGTGGAGAACTGCACAGATGCGGAAAGTTGTTTCTGTTTAAGTCAGGAGGCTTCTTGTAAAGGGAAGGGGAAGGGGCTTGGTGCTGGAGTGGAAGACCAGGCTGGCAGCTATTTTGTGCTTATTGTGTGCACAATGGCACCGGTCATGTCCAAAATCCATCAGACCACATGAAATTTTCACCCTCCATGCCAACTTTAAAACCCAACCCTTGCTAAGAAGAGTACACCCCAGCACCTCTGTCAGTTCCGGACTGAGTAAATTCTAATTAAATTAGAAATCATGTAGGCTTTCTGAGAGCTGGTCTTTACTTTGAACGGTTTAAATCACCCCTAAGTTTAGCCTGAGGAGTAGGATTAAAACCTCCCAGTTGTGGAAAACACAAAGGCAGGGACTGTGATTTACTACCTGAGCCACCATCCCCTACCACTCCCCCACCACCCTCCAAGGTAACATCTGTTTCCTTCCTGCCTACAGTAGGGATAAAAAGAGATCACCAATCTTGAGACTTGTCACATGAAAGCTACAGCAGGGCAGGCACAGAGCTCCAGAGCTCGAAAAACAGATATTCGCAGCTCACGAGCTCACAAGTCCACAAGCCCACCACCTCTTTCGAAGCTAGAGCAGGTATATTTGCCCCGCTGGGTTTAATTTCAAAATCCAGTGCAATCACTGAAAAATGAGAACGATTTGCTCTTTCAGCTATGCACAATTTTCATCAGCAGTCTCCAGTGGCTGCAATTTCAGGCAGTCTTTTACCACCTTTTCCTTGTCCTCCCTATACGGACACATATTCCAGAGGAACAGTTTCTCTAATGGCCTTGGGGAAGTCTGCCTGTCTTTAGAGGCATTGTCTGAACACCAAGTGCGGTAGATAGAATTTTCTTTACTCAGTCAAACATTTATAGAGAGCTGTGATCTCAAATTCCAGCTAGCTGCTCTCTTCCTTCTTACGCCTGAAATCTGATCTTTTGTCTTTCAACCACAATTATTTGTTGAAAGATAAACAAAGTGATGCAACAGTGTGCATGGACATGTGTATCTGATTCTCCACAAGTGGTAAATAGAGGGTGTAATTACAGCTGAAAGGCAGTGCCTTTTGGGAGAAAAGGAAAAAGGGAAAATACTCTTAATAAAATGTGTTTATCTTTATTTTTAGCTTGGTGCTCACATCTCACTTTCTAATACACACAGAGAAAATATAATGTACACACAAAAGTATTCACATGTGAACACACAGAAGAGAGAGAGACAGAGAAATATTTTACACAATTAGCCTCAATAGTCAAATAAATATCAGAAAAGCAGGGTTTTTTTCCCTTCTTCTGCTGCTACTAAATACAGGAACAGAGATGAACAAAATAGCATGAAACCTGAACCAGCTCCCACGGAAGGACTCAAGAGACTAGGATCTTCCAAATGGAAGATCCAGTTAGCAGCAGTGCTCTTGGAACCTCATCACTTAAACTGTAATTCCAAAGGGGACATCCCCTGTGGCCCAGCAGGCACACACAATCAATTTTCTACACCGATATTTATGTAAAAATATGTCCTGTTCTAGATATAGAAGTGACAGCTTCAAAATGAGATTTTCCAACATACCCCCTTGTCCCCAAACAGTAAGAATCAGCAGAACATCCCTATCAGTCCTCTCAATTTATTCTTCATCAGAAGACAGTGGGGAAGGTCAGCTAAGTGAGATCCCAAGCTGCGCAAAGGCACTAACCTAATCCCATCCACAGAAAAATTAGAGGAGAATTTGAACTGAGGATTCTTACGTTAGTGGACAAACTCAGAGCCTCGCAAGATTTTCGCTAGGGAAAGCAGCAGTGAGATCAGAGGTAGAGATGTGGGCCTAATGAAGTGTCCAGGCTGTGGGTCTTGGGAGACAACAACAATCTTCCAAGGCAAAGGCTCTTGGGCCACATGAACTGTCTGCTGCAGAGTATGTGCACTAAGCACAGCCAAGTCTACACGTGAGTCTTGCTTAGAAAGCAGGAGGGCGATCAGGTTTTATTTCTCAAGAATTCTACAGTGTCGGACAAATGCGCCCTTCCAATTTCCTGCAGGCTCCTGGAAGAGGCTCTGATGAAGCATAAATGAGGCATCAGCCACACAAAATGGCCTTACCTAGAATACTGCTCACCCCCATGCCCCTCCACCCGTGCAGGAGTGGGGAGTGGACTCATCGGCATCACTGAAACCAATCTTGCTCTGTGTTCACTTGCTCTCTCCTCTCTTTCCTGGAAAGATGATGGCAATTGGGCTTGCCTTCCATTTGGGAGGGGCCCTTGGGAAGAAGCAAAGAGCTGTCTGATGGGCACCTGCTCTGGCTGAGACTTTGGGAAAAGAGGGGAGAGCAAGTTGCTTATCAGCCCAGCTCCCTGGGGCAGGAGAGGAGATCAGGTTTAGGCAGAGGACCCACCCAGGAGAATGCAGTTGGCTGGAATGAGCTCACTGTCTATGAGAGGCATGAAGATGTACAAACCAAGCCCAAGCCAGGGAACCCCTGCTATCAATGGAGCCCCAGAATCCAGGAAGCCCCTAACATCCAGCAGTCATCTTTGTTTTGGGATGCTCAGAAATGGACCGGACAGCACCACAGTCAGGTGAGCAGACTGCTACCCAGGAGTCAAGATCCCTAATTCTCTTTTGAGTTTCACCTCTGACTGCTTTTCCTACCACAAACCTAGCATTCAGGGGAAAAAAAAAAAAAGTATTGAGCACCTGCTATGTATAAGGCCCTGCAGATGACACAAAAATTAGCAATACACAATTGTGCCCTCAAAGACCAGGTGGTGAATGGAAAGAGTATAGATTTTTGAAGCCATCCTGATCTTAGTTCCTTCATTTACAAATCGTGTGTCCTTAACCAAATCACTTTGTGTCTCTGACCATAAGTTTTCTCATCTGTAAAATGGGGGTAAAAATACTTACCACAGAGGTTTCTGAAAGGATTAGAGATAACGTATATAAAGTTCTTCTGCCTGGTGCATGGAAGACCTCCATACACAGCATCCAGCATTCTCAGCTGTGGACATCATCAGGCTTCGTAGCAACTAACAGCAGAGCAAGGGAATAATACCGAACAAACATAGTGGGTCTGCAGCCAGGAGGCGGGCCAAAGAGAGAGTAAAAAGGGGATGCATCAGAGAGGAGCTGACTCAAGCTACTTTCCCAAAATGCTACCATCAGTCCACCTTTGAGAAGGAAATAGGGACAGGCAACGACTCCTGCCTAGGGCCGACTTCTTGGGTGTGTGACCTGTACAACCACATAGCGTCCCATGCTTAGAACAGTTTGTGATCAGTTTAATGATCTGCTATCATCATCTTAAAATTCTTAATAATTTTTGAATGAGCCGGCCCAGTGTTTTCATTTTTAACTGTGTTCCACAAATTATATAGCCAGACCTGCTCCCCCTTACTGAGACTGATAGAGATTTGTTAATTAACTGAGTCCTCCAAGTCAGCCCACCCCCTTCTCCAGTGCCTCCCAGATGTCCCTCTGATGTCTCTGTGTGTGGACACACTGAGCATGCTAGGTTTTCCTTCTCGACCTCCAGACTTCCTAAGCCACATGACCTACTCCAGCTTCTCTGAGGGTAACTGAGGGGGCAATAAAACTGCACCAGCTCATCATTCTCAATATACTCGTACAAGGGAATGTTTTCCTCCATGAAAACTATTTCCAGAATTCAAGACCTGGCAAAGACCATTCCTACTGTCAGCCCAGTACACCTTCCATTCAACCAACATTTACTGAGCACCTACTATGTACCCAGAATTCAGCTGGGCCAGACTGAACCCTGTCTTCTTGGCCCAGGCAAATTCCACCTGGAACTAACAGGTGCTTGGCGAAAGAACAGTGCCCCCCAGGACCTAGAGTGAGATAAATCTTTCAGCAATTTGATCTGGGAAACTTTTGCCTGGAAGATAGAGCAAATTTGGGAAGTAGGTATGAGAACGTGGAGAGAGGGCTGTGTTCCCTCTGGCTCCAGCAGCTGGAGCAAGGCAGCTGAGTGAGATGCTGCAAGTCCCGTCATGCTTTCCTGCCCACTATTAATGTTTCCTGCCCAGTCTGAGTTTTGTGACTACTCACTGTTCTGCATCCATGGGCACCATCCTCTGGGACATCAGCACTGTCATATGTGATAGGGGTGGGGCATCTGCCACCTTTGGCCTGGACCCACTTTCCCTGAGAGAAAGGGTTTGGGGTGGCCCAAGAGCCCTGGGCTTTTGCAGGCTCAGGAGCAGCAAGGACTTGAGGATATCTTGAAGGAAGTGCTGTGCAGAGTGACCAGAGATTAGGCAGAGGGCACGGAAGTGAGACGCCGGTTCCCGCTGACTAATCTCTGTCCTCTTCCTGAGCCCCGCCCCTCTGTGAGCAGCCAGAAACCCGAAGTAGAGAAGGTCCCAGAAGTTGATCCAAGAAAAGATTCCTCATTCTTCAGAGTCCGTGAACTGTAAACCATAAGCAGTGAGAGTAAATATAGCTACTACATCTATCTCAGGAGGAAGGGAGATCAGAAATAGTGAAGGAAAGGCCTAACCCTTCCAAATAAGCTCTAAGCCTAGGGTTCTTGGCATTAAAAATCCATGCCCCTTTGTGATAAGTACAAAAATCTCTCACTGTCTTTTAGAGTTGTATAAATTTTAAGTACATATATCAACTTCAATTAAATAAAAGATGTAATGATGATCTAAGCATAGATGATCTAACCTCTCTTCTCTTCCTGAGCCCCGCCCTGTCTGTGAGTACCCAGGGACCCAAGTAAGATTTAAGAAGATCCAGGAAGATTAAGACAGAGCCTCAAGAAGGCCACAATGGAAGGGGGCAGGTGAGGGAGAAATTGGTTAATGGATACAAAGAGTGAGTACGTTTTGTAATGACGAATGTGCCAAATATCCTGATTTGATCATCACGTATTGTACACAAATACTGATAGTCAACTCTGTACCCCACAAATATGTATAATCAATTAGGTTTCCATTAAAAAAAAAAAAGGTCACAATCTAAAGTAAGCTTATAATGAAAACTTTCAATGAGGGACAACAGCTGTTTAGATCTAGAGAACAGAACTCTGGCCAAGGGAGGCGTATTTGGTTTGGTGCAAGGAAGCAGTCTCTAATGACTAAGCCTTGCCCACAGGAGAATGTTGAAGGCGATCATTGTCCAGAGGCATGTGAGTAAGTTTCCTGTTAACAAAGAATGAAACAGAAGCTGCATGATCATCCCTCTGAGCTGCTGTGTGAGGGATTCCTGTGGTGGAAGGGAGGTGGGGCTGGATGGTTCAAGGTCCTTTCCATGATTCATTCGTTTAGGTGGGGCATACGTGCCTTCCTCACCCCTCACCCCACCACCCTCGCTGAGACTCTGGAACCGAGCTTTAATCCAAGGGTTGACTACCAACTCAATTCCCCACTTAGAATTTATGAGCCTTCAAACTCCTAGGTTTATTCACAGAAAATTCTGCTGTCTTCCCTAGGGATGTGAAGATCTGAATGGAAACTAGCCCCTTTCTGCCTTCAAGGGACACACTCACCAGAGGATAGTGGACATTTCACTCACGAAGTTCTCCTCAAAATCTGCCTCTGGGCTTCTCTATTTCTCTCTCTCCCTGTCTCTGTTTTTCTCTCCTCTCTGCACACTCCTACACACCAGCGTGGTTCCCAGCAAGTGTTCTGGAAAGGTTCTCACTTAGGTCACTTAGGTCCCTGTGCTCTAACTCCATCCTGGTAGGACAATGAAGTGTCCTTTCAGCTCAGCTCTAAAAGACAACTAATAATAGTGTCCCTGCCTATTGGACTAGTCAACCTGCCAAGCTCTTTTAAGGAAATGGCCCACAGCCCTTCAGTTGGTATCACTAGGAAGTATGCTGAGGGACACCAGCACGCTTCCATCACCACCTGGTGTCACACTCCTCCCCTCCTCTTCACCTTCACCATGCTGTGCTCTGAGCAGGGCATCTGTGCCCACTGCCACCATCATCCAACTGAGTACAGCAGTATTGAACCCTCATACTCTCCTTAGGTGTCTTAGTCTGTTCGTGCTGCTATAACAAAACACCTGAGACTGGGTAATTTATAAAGAGCAGAAACTTTTTTCCCACGGTTCTAGAGGCTGAAAGTCCGAGATCAAGGTTCCAGGCCTGGTCTCTCTGTTTCCAGGATGGCACCTTGTTTCTGTCCTCTGGAGTGGAGGAATGCTGCGGCCCCACATGCAGAAGGTAGAAAGGCAAGAGTGCCAAACACTGAGAGAAGCCTCTTTTATAGGAGCCTCAGCACCATTCACAAGAGAGGAGCCCTCAAGGTCTAATCACCTCTTAAAGGCCCATCTCTTAATACTATCACACTAGCCATTAAGTTTCAACACCTGAATTTTGGAGAGGACACATTCAAACCATAGCATCAGGTCAATGAGGAGGTTGGTCTTAATGATTTCTGGGGCTTTACCATATCTAAAATGACACAATTCTGTGACTGAAAGAGGCCATTTTCCCTCAATCTCTTCTGTTTCAGGTGCAGAAACCTATATTCTGGATGGTAAACTGTCTTGGCCAAGCTCACACTCGTCTTTAGAGCCTGGTCTTCTGCCTCCTAGTCTTATCTCCATTGAACCATTCCAGATTGCCTCTCCTGAACCCTGGGAGCCAGATGGCCCTGGATTTTAGGAAAAGGAGCTAAAGAGGACACATAGCAAACAGTATGAGAAGGCTGTAATCCACTGCATGGGTGCTCCCTTTGGCATAAAGCAGGGCCGTTAGTATAAGGCCCTTGAATAGATACCAATTCTTCACAATCTTTCCTTCTCTGACCACAGCCCCCATCAGAGCTCAATGTGCAGCCCAAGGCAGAATGAGCTCCCCAGGAGGTCTCTGCTTGGGACTGTGTTCAGATCTGGGGCAACAAGTACCAGAGAACCGCTTCTTAATGCAATGTTGCTATAATCCCCAGCTAGGTATGTGAGTTTGAGGGGAACACTGAGCTGACTTGGAGCCTGTTGCAGGTGTAGCAAGCACTTTTTAAGTGTTCCCTAGGCAACTCTCATAGAACCCTTTGGTAATAATTATTATCTACCATTGATAGATGGCTAAAATCATTCAGTCACAGAAGTGTTGAGTGCCTTGTTATGCTAACAAGGTAAAGTCAGTAGAAGAGAAAGCAGTCAGATCTTGAGTTCCAGACCAAAAACCACATGTTCAGTAGTTTAATTTAATAACTCATGGCTACTTGACAATGGTCACATGATAAAGTTCTAACAAATGTTGTTAACTTTTAAGAACAGAAAAGGGAGACCCTGGATGGTTAGAACAGACACTCTGGAGGAACTATGTTATAAGAGATTTAATATGGGGGAAGATCCTTTCTTTTGCAGGGTTGTTTGTGCCATTAACTTTGATGACCTAATTCATCTTCAGTTTTTCCATGACCCAAGCCAAGAATGAAAATAATACAATCACGTGCAACATTTTATAGATACAAATAATTTGGAACACAGTCTGCCAATTGCTCTGAATCGTTTATAAGTTGCTCTCTGTGAAGAACATTGTGTGAGACTCCCAAATGTCTCCTAGGTGTCAACAAGTACCAAGTCAGGCTGATGTAAGCAACCAGATAGGTCCACATTTCAGGCACTTTGCACCCCGGTATGTCTGCATGGTTCAGCAAGTCACGAGCTTTG
>NW_007726281.1:836480-837424 GCF_000696425.1 Galeopterus variegatus | reverse complement strand
GAGATCTGACTGGCTAAGACACCCTTAGCTTATGTCAAATATTTAGTAAACGATGCAGAATCATCTATTCCAATACAAGGATACTTCAAAAAGATTGTGGAAAAATAGAAATAAACGATAACGCAAATCCTCCCGTGAACCGTTTGAAATAACCTCGTACCATTGCTAGTTTTCTTCTAAGCTTTGTCTGTTTGGGAAGTAGATGCAAGTCAACGCACAACAAAAGAACAAAGGAATGTCAGAGTAGGAAGGGACCTCAGAGTTCATCAACCCAGCCTCCTACGTCACTTCACAGAAAAGGAAACTGAGTCCCCGTCTTAGGTCATGTTCTCCAAAAGGAAAGGCAGGGATTCAGGTGCACATGATTTAGCAAGGGCCTGTTCTTCAGAAAGAACCTCAGGGGGAGTAAGGAAGCAGCATAGGGAAGAGGAAAGTGCTGAGCGAGGATGTGGCCTCAGGCAAGTCCAGTCTTGGCCTGAAGGACTCTGGCTGCAGGCTCCCCTGCGGTGGGGGGAGCTGCTGTCCTGTCAGCAGTGGATCGTTCTCCAGAGAAAGCAGCTCTGTGAGTTGTTAGCAGTCAGGGCTCTCAGCAGCTGGGGATGGGTCCCCAGTGATGGGGATCTGGGCAGTGTTACGGTGTTCACTACAGCCCCAGAGAAATGCCTAGCACAAGGTGACACAGAGAATTGCCACCCAGCTCTTCTGGGCCTCATTCAATACTCTTTCTGCTATGCAAAGCTGCCTCTCCACAGTTTTTTGTTTGTTTTTAAGGTTGTTTTCCCCCGAATTTCAGAATCTTATTTCATTAGTTTTATTTCCCTGAGGATTAGATACCTTGGTGAACTGTGGTAACCTAAAAGAATCTGAGACCACTTTCAAATCCATCTAGAATAGCCAGATTCCTTTGATTATTTGTCAACATGAACTTCTGATAGTAAAAAAAA